>NC_058135.1:83477703-83567251 GCF_016433145.1 Gracilinanus agilis
AAAGAGGGAAACTATAAACAAGTTAAGTGAACACAGAATAGTTTACTTGTCAGATCTGTGGGAAAGGAAAGCCTTTAAAACCAAGCAAGAGTTAGAGAAAATTACAAAATGTAAATTAAATTATTTTGATTATATTAAACTAAAAAGTTTTTGTACAAACAAAAACAATGTAGTCAAAATCAGAAGGGAAACAACAAATTGGGAAAAAATCTTTATAACTAAAAACTCTGACAGGGGTCTAATTACTCAAATATACAAGGAGTTAAAGCAATTGTATAAAAAATCAAGCCATTCCCCAATTGATAAATGGGCAAGAAACATGAATAGGCAATTTTCAGGTAAAGAAATCAAAAGTATCAATAAGCACATGAGAAAGTGTTCCAAATCTCTAATAATTAGAGAAATGCAAATCAAAACAACTCTGAGGTATCACCTCATACCTAGCAGATTGGCTAAAATGAAAGAAGGGGAGAGTAATGAATGTTGGAGGGGATGTGGCAAAATTGGGACATTAATGCATTGCTGGTGGAGCTGTGAACTGATCCAGCCATTCTGGCTGGCAATTTGGAATCATGCTCAAAGGGCTATAAAAGAATGCCTGCCCTTTGATCCAGCCATACCATTGCTGGGTTTGTACCCCAAAGAGATCATAGATAAACAGACTTGTACGAAAATATTTATAGCTGAGCTTTTTGTGGTGGCAACAAATTGGAAAAGGAGGGTATGTCCTTCAATTGGGGAATGGCTGAACAAACTGTGGTATATGCGGGTGATGGAATACTATTGTGCTAAAAGGAATAATAAACTGGAGGAGTTCCAGGCGAACCTCAAATGATACAAATTGTCAGCTTGTCTGTAACTTAATACCTTGGAGAGTTGGCAATGGGTACTGAGATGATTTTCCCGTGGTTATACAACCACCACATTTCTGAGGTAGGACTTGGATTCAGGTGTCCTTGACTTTTAATTCAGCTTTCTATTCATTCTCACACAACCTGTTGCCTGGGATATAGTAAACCCTTAATAAATACATGTTGAATTCAACTGAACTGAACATATTTGACCTAGAAATGTATAAGCATAAACTACATATTACCAAATAATACTTAAATACCAAAAAAAAATACTTAACTATCAAATGCTAAGAATCAAGGCTTTTGCATGTAAGAGAACTCACATTCCCAGAATCAAGGAGTTAATTTCAAAGAAAGTTGCTTAGAAAAATTTGCAGCCCTGAAATTGTTTTTAAATCAATATGTATATTGCACTTAGATTACAGATAAGTGCAGAAGTGAGATACTACTCTAGACAAGCAGGTGAAGAATGGAAGGAAGCTGAGCATCTATTCTCTGTATATCTACTAGGAACATACTTTTTTCTTAACACAAACATTAAACTTTGCTGTTATTGGATACACACAATCCACTCCTTTTCTTCTCAAACATGGATCTCCTGATCATTTCTATTTTTTTTCATACAAAACTTATTCCAATGAGCACATGCAGCATCTCAATATTTATATTTTATCTGCATTTATTGGGTAGACACAATTTAAAAGGAGAAAAAATATGGTGTATGAAATTCTGTAATTGTGGATTTGGCAGTTTTCTTTAAAAGGCAAGGAAAACTGAAGTAGATCTTCAAGATTTTGAAAAGGAGAAGCCTTCATTACTGCAACAAATCCATTCAGAATAAGATACGGCATAGTTGTATTAGAGTTGGGTGGCTCTTCACTGTACTGTGATGATTTCAAATCAGCAGAACTATTTACAGGTAGTAAACATAAAATAAGGTAGGGAAAAATAACAATTTCCTCTAGTATTTGCTCTTATCTTGTGGAGAACCAGGAATTCTGGCAAGGGAATGATTATAAATGTTAATTATGTTAAACAAATATGATGCTATTTCATAAATGATTAATGTTTACATTCTAAGTAGAGAATTAAAGGCAAGCTCTCAAGCAAAAAATAATCTCAAGAATTTTATTCTTTTGATGCAACTTCTTTGGCATTGTAGAGTTCTTTGCCCTCGCCATGATCATATCATGTCTGACATATGTAACCTGAGTAGTATAAGAAACATATTTCATAGGCTTTGGCTGAAACCCAAACCCCCAAATCCTTCAAATGATTTGAGAATACATCATCTAGAGGTTTTGGCACATCTTAGGGTCAAATTTTGTTTTCGTACTTTATCAGTAGTCAAACAGGTGACTGTTAATCTAACTTAGGAAAATTAGGCTGAAAAATGAATAATTTCATTTAAATACTTAAATGTAATATTCCTTTTTCATCATTTTAACATCAAACATTTTGACAAATATCTCACAAGAATTTTGTATAAAGCATTGCATGAAAGATGCAAAGTTATGGTAAGACAAGGTAACTGCCTTCATAAAATAGATGGTTTAGTAAGAATTAAAAAAAAAAAACACTAATCAAGGACTACTAAGTGAAGCTGAGCCACCTTTTCTAGAGAAATCCAAACATAATGAACTTTTCCTATTTGGATGTTTCTTTTAATTTTTTAAATTTTATTTAATTGTTTAATTAGGAAAATTTTTCCATGGTTAGATGATTCATGTTATTTCTCTCCCTTCCTCCCACCCCTCTCCTGTAGTCAATATGCAATTCCACTGGGTTTTATATGTGTCATTGATCAGGACCTATTTCCATATGATTGATATTTGCACTAGGGTGATCATTTAGAGTCTACATCTCCAGTCATATCCCCATTGACCAATGTGTTCAAGTAGTTGTTTTTCTTCTGTGTTTCTACTCCTAAAGTTCATTCTCTGGATGTGGATAGTATTCTTTCTTATAAAAAATGTCTTGGAGCATTGCATGGCTGCTAGTAAAGAAGTCCATTACATTTGATTGCGCCACGTTGTATCCATCTCTGTGTATAAGGTTCTCCTGCTTCTGGTCCTTCCATTCTGCATCAATTCCTGGAGGTCTCATTCCAGGACACATGGAATTCCTCCAGTTTGTTATTCCTTTTAGCACAATAGTATTCCATCACCAACAGATACTACAATTTGTTGTGCCATTCACGATTTGAAGGGCATCCCTTCATATTCCAATATTTCCACCACAAAGAGAGCAGCTATAAATATTTTTGAACATATTTTTCTTTATCATCTCTTTGGGGTATAAACCCAGCAGTGGTATGACTGGATCAAAGGGCAGGCATTTTTATAGCCCTTTGAGTATAGTTCCAAATTGCCAGCCAGAATGGTTGGATCAGTTCACAACTCCACCAGCAATGCATTAATGTCCCTATTTTGCCACATCACCTCTAACTTTTATTACCTTCCTTTGCTGTCATGTTAGCCAATATGATAGGTATGAAGTGGTACTTCAGAGTTGTTTTGATTTGCATTTCTCTAATTATTAGAGATTTAGAGCACTTTTTTATGAGCTTATTCATAGTTTGATTTCTTTATCTGAAAATTGCCTATTCATGTCTCTTGCCCATTTATCAATTGGGGAATGACTTGATTTTGTACAATTGATTTAGCTCCTTATATATTTGAGTAATTAGACATTTGTCAGAGGTTTTTGTTATAAAGATTTTCCCCAATTTGTTGATTCCTTTCTAATTTTGGTTGCATTGTTTTTGTTTGTACAAAATCTTTTAATTTAATGTAATCAAAATGATTTATTTTACATTTTGTAATTTTTTCTAACTCTTACTTGATCTTAAAATCTTTCCTTTCTGACAAGTATACTATTCTGTGTTCACCTAATTTACTTATAGTTTCCTTCTTTACATTCAAGTCATTCACCCATTCTGAATTTATCTTGGTGTATAATATGAGGTGTTGATCTAAACCTAATCTCTCTCATACTGTTTTGCTTCTACACTGTGGCCATCTTAATGTGGAAGTCCATATTTGGACATTTCTAAGAGATTTTGCCTATGGATATTGGCATAGCTGTATGATTTCCAGAGAACTCTTTCTACTATAAAATTATAGCCTTAAAGAAAGGATCCTCATAAATGTAGATAAGAAGAAATATTTTCCTATCTCTATTCTTGATATTCAAATGGATCTCTGAGCTCACCAATGTGGGTACTCTGGTCAGTGATGTAGATGGAAGCCCATACACATGTGCTTAACCTAAATTCTTCTTTCCTATGCCCTCATATGTTTGCCCCAGTGAACTTATCCAACTTACTGAGGATGCCCCATTCTCTTTTGACATGTCTAATGTATAGATTTGTCCATGTATGGTTCTATGTACATTTGTGGATATATATGGTTGCCTTTGGGTAGATGTCTATATGTTTCCAATTATATATATTTTATGTATAACATGTCTGTATTGCTAATTAATCTATAGGTCTACATCTACATCTATATATGTATGCATATATTACTTTTTTTCCTGTTCAGGACTCATTTGTCATGTGTCTCTGGTTAAGTTATTTAATCAGATAACCCTCAGTTTCTCTCTCTAAAAATAGTGCCAATGATATTTTAAATGATCACCCAAGGATTTTGTTAATATTAGTGGGATAACCATTCTCATAAGTCATTTTAGACAGTTGTAGAACAGCACTGCCTTGTGGATAGAGCTACAAACCTTATTTTTAATCACCATAAAAAGTTTCCCCAATACTTTTCTGTACTTGTCACGAAAATGGTGAAGATATGATCAAAGACAGTGAGCCATCAGTAGCCTGAAGGAAGCCAATAATAGTATTATGGATCATTCTTTCTGTTTTGATTAACATTTATACTTGCCCAGACTCTTATTTCTTTTTAGACACTGAATATATGATCAATTCAGCATATTTTTTACAGATTTATTAATAACAAGTCTCCAACATAAGTTCAATAATACTTACAAGTGTAGATTTGGAGCTGAAAAACACTTTAGACTTCTCCTGGTCCAACCCCTCCTTGTTTCATTGATGAGGAAACTGAGGCCCATAACGGTTGTGACTTGTCAAGGATAATGACTGGAATAAATAGCCAAACTGAAATGTTGGCCCTCATACTCAAAATCCAGGGCTCTTTAAATGTATATGATGTTACTTTATGAGCTTAAATTTTAAATCTAGTGGACACTTTTATAATGACAGGTAACATGACATAATTGATAGTCAGAAAGATTGGGGAAATATCAGGGTAAAGATTTAGGGTAAATCTAATACATACCAACCATGTGATCCTAGGAATATCAGTAAGTTTCCCAATCAATATTGGATGACGAGGATTCTTCAGGTATGTGTTCTAGATACAGGTGGTAGTCTAGTCAAGCCTATAAATATCTACTCACAAAATTTTTTTATGTATAACATAAAGTAAGAAAGATTACAAAGGAACCTAATAAAATGAAGTAGTTATCAAAATATTTAAATACATCATGGATACAAGGTTAAGAACTCTTGCCCTAGTCAAATCTTTAATAAGATAATTATAAAATAGTTAAATATTCTCTATCATTACTAAGATATTCTGTCTTAAAATTCCCTACAATGATGAAATCACAGTTTTGGACCACAATCAGCATCACTCTATAAAACCAATGTTCTATACAAGCAATTTCCATCTTTAGAAGCATCAGACATAATGATAACCTAAGCACATGGAATCAATTCATCCCACATTAAAGATTTCCTTTTGTATACTGCCAAATTGTATGACTTTATGAAAGTCACTTTATTCCAGATTCCTTATCTATAAAATAGGAATAAAGAAAGAAGGAAACAAGATTTATCAAATGCCTATTCTGTGACATTTGACATGTTCAACATTTTTCAAATATGATTTCATTTGATCCTCCCAAACATCCTTGGATGTAGGTGCTATTATTATCCTCATTTTACTATTGAGGAAAGTGAAATGGACTGAGGTTAAATGACTTGCTGAGGGCAAAAGAACCAGTAAAGTTCAGAAATAATATTAGAACTCAGGTCTTCTTCACTTCAGCTTCAATATTCTAAATCTTGTGCCAAATATCTGCGTTTTACAATGAGAATTGTCAAATCAATATCATGAAATTGTTTTAATGAAGTTCTGAGGTGATAATTTATGTATAAGCATTTCATAATTATAGAGTGGAACATAGGTTAGCTTAAATTGTGATATCAAAGCATAGTATAGTATCTGACATATAGTCGATCCTAAATAAATGGTTAATAATTGGATGGCTCTAAATAATTATATTCTTATCAAAATGATATTTTTCCATTAGGATATAGTTCTTCAGCAACATAGATATTATTTCTGGTAGAATTCCAGAATTCTTAAAATGAGATAATTTTATGTAAATCAAATAAATATTAGCAAAAAGAGAACAAAAGAAGAAAGGAATTTTGGAAAGGAAATATTTTAATTCATCTACAAGTTAAATAGTACATATAACTCAGTAACATAGAATACTATTAGTTCTTTGATTGTCAGTGTCACAAGAAAAGAATACAGAATTTGTATTCTATAAAAAATTCTTCCCATTCCTTAGTGCCATTTATTGATGATTATAGTAATTGCACTTTATTTCCACAAAGCTGATATGCCAAATGATTAGATGCCATCCCTTACCGGCAATCTTTCTAAATCAAAGGGATTATATCCTTAAGAATGATGGCTCTTTTATGAATGACATATTAAAAGATTGAACTTCAAATTACTCTATGTTAAGATGTCAGAATATCGTGTTTAGCTATATTATTAAAATGTGCCTCAGCACTGTAGCTGCTATATTAAATTGAAGATAGAACTTTTCATCCAAGTTACTTTTTTAAAGGTAGATGCTTACATCAAGATTGAAACAAATTAGCATATTTTCCAATTGATTTTTGGAGGTTAACTTTGGAAAATACAGCTCACTTCATCTAAATGAAGACTAAATATGAAAAGAAGAAGAAGATAGATTATAAATGTCTTTTGTGCCATGTTTAGACAAAAAGTAATAATGTGTGGGTGATTATTTTCCTTCCTCCCTAACCTAAAGCATGTGGTTCATCCATTTCATCTATCTGAGTTGCTTTCAATTTCTCATAATGGGAATCCTAAAACTGCACTGAGCATGTTTATGAATATTAAGGCTCAGTTTTTATCTGGTATGATAGACCCATAATAAACATTCATTATGTGCCTACTAAGTGCAAAGTTTTGCATATACTGGTATATTTTAGATCATGTAAAATATTTTTTTCCTAGAAAGGATAAGTTGGGTCTTAATAGTTTCAGACAAGGATTTTACATTTTATACCTTTGGCAAGTATGGTGAAATATGTGATGAAGACTGTTCTCAAGCATGTTTTTAAGTGCATAAAATAAAATACAAGGGATCACACAGGAAACCAATTACTTTCAACTACAGTTTTCAATTAAAAAAAAACACGAACTATTTATCATTGGCTAAGGATGCCTTATCTAGAAGGATCAGGAAAGGCCTTAAGGAGGATAGGTCATTTGAGCTAAATTTTGAAGTAAACAGGGGTTTAAAGCAGCAAAGGTGAGGAGGATGTGCTTTCTAGGCTTGAAGGACAGCCTATACAAAGGTACAAAAATGAAGATGGATTATTATACACTGGCTACAGTAAATGTGACAGCAAGGCTAAAATACAGTGTTTCAAGAAGAGCAATTTGTAATAATCATGACATGGTATGAAAGAGCCTCATTATAAAGGGCTTCAAATGCTAAAGAAGAAAGTTAGCATTTTTTTCCTTGAAGGAAGACATTGGGAGCCATATAATCTTTTTGCACAGAAAAGTTACCATGATCAGATTAGTAAAATGGCTTGTAGAAGATTAAGGAGAGAAAGGAGAAAAGAATTAGTAAACTATATCCATTTCCCAGTCTGAACAGGCTGATATGTTTCTCTTTACCACTATATCAATACTACTTAGCATAGTGGGACTATTTAATAAATTCATGTAATATGAAATTCAACTGAATATGATTAGAGTTGAAAGGCATCCTATAGGGCAAGCTAAATCCTTCTTTGAATAATAGACTTTTAAGTTTATAAATCTAGATGAGTAATACTAGAAATGTACTTGCTTAGCATTTAAAGAGACTGAAAGCAAGGTGATGACTAAGAAAGTATTCTATATTGCTATATACAGGAAAGGATCCCTTTGCTGGGTTCCTTCTAAAGAAAACTTGTATGATATTTTATTATTCAGTACAGATTGAATTATCTAGAACATTTAAAATTTAATTCAGTAGAGATATTATTGACAGGTTGAGATAATACAGCATAGCACCAACAAAAGATGTTTTTTTGTATTGGTTCAATTTTCAAAGAATATTTTTTAATTATAAAATTCAATAGAATACATTTTTCAAATGACATAAAGCAGAATCATGTGGTTCATGTAATATTGTTTAAATTTCATCCATTCATGTCATATCGAGTATTTGGATAAATACAAATCTTCATCATCAGTAAGAAGATCTGCTTCTGTTTTTCCCATTTCTCCTTTCCACAAAATCTAAAAAGGAGCCTTAATGGCCATCTAATACAATTCAGACTTGAAAGAGTCTGAAATTCAACAGGGGTATGTGATCATCCTTTAATTAGAGTAGAGATTTTCAATTCAAATGGAGATCTTCAATGATGACAATGGTTGTCTTACATGAGGGTTTGGAGGAAGGGGGAAAAGGTTGGGAAGGAACATTACATCCAAAGCAATCATATAATACTAGAAATAGATTTAATTACGTGGAAGTTTTCCTTAAATCAGGAATTGATTTTCTTCTTTACAATGTCCACCCAGTGCTCTCATTTAAAAAAATTGTTTCCTTTCATATACTTTATGATCCTGATCATAAACTTCACCCCAATCTTCTCTTTTTCAGCATTAATATCCCAAAATTCCATCAACTCATCTTCATTTGGCACAAACTAGAGGTCCCTCATCATTCTGGTTGTTCTCTTTTGAATGTTCCCAAGTGATATCATATTTAGCTATCAAAATGTGCCTCTACATTGTAACTATTATATTAAATTGAAGGCATAAATTTATCTCCCTTATTACTTAAACCAAATTATATGTTTTCTTTAGAACCTGTAATTATTTTGCATATTTTCTTGGATGTAATGAATTTTAAGCAGTTTTTTTTTAGAGTATGAACTGTAAAATAACAAGGACCATATATGTTTAGTGTATCTCATTCAGGAGGGAAATATTTTAATTAATGAATAAGGCTCTATTTTTTTGATTAGCAATATAATTAATCACAAGGTTAAAAAATAATGATATTTACTCTCTTATGAAAAGAAGGGAAAGGGAAGAAGAGGGATATATAGACTTTTTGAAATGTGATGAATAAATATATTGCTATTCATATTTTTTGGATTTTTGAAATCAAGTAAAGACAGTACAAGAATATGATCATGCTAGGTGTTAGCTGAAGGTCATTGTAGCAGTGCTAATTTAGAAGTATTTGAAGGTAAAGAATTTTCTATTTCTCACAGAGATCCAATATGTGCACAGAAGATAAGATTAGATATAGTTTGAGTTCCTGTTTGGCCACCTTCTTAATTATCTTCAATAAAAATGAAATTTTAGAAATGAGATTAATTCAACAAATCAATTGATAACGACTAATTAATTAACGTGAGTTACCACTTGTAAAGCACTTTGAAGATGGTACATGGTAGGAGTGTTAAGTAGTATTATTAAGATAATAATGATGAAAAGAGGGATAAGAAAGTTGAGTATGATTAAATGCCTAAAAGAGTTTCTTTGACTACATGAAATTAAGTGTGCACATATGTATGTTCAAACAAAAAATCGATTGTACTTATGTAATTTTTATTTATATTAATTCTTCTGTTTCATTTACTCTCAATAGCAGGCTACATTTTAAATTCTAATCAGTTGTTACTTCATGCATTTTTTGGTTTGCCTCTATCTTTTATTTTTCACTACTGGAGCCTAGACCCACTGTTCCAGAGCATGTTTGCATTTGTCTTCTAACTCATCTGAAATTTCTTGCCATTCAAATCTATTCTAATATATCTTACAAATAACTGTCAAAATAGTTTTCATAAAATAGCACCTTTATAATATTTGTAGAAAAATCATGGATTCTTGTTTGATGTGAATGTAATTTATGTGAAGCAGAGGAATGGTGTGAGATAAAGTTAGACAAATACATTAGAACACAAATTCAATGAGCCTTGAATTTCAGTCTAAGAAAGTTGGTATTTATTTGTTAGGTAATAATTTATTGCTGATGATTTTAAATAGTAATGTGAATAAATAAGACCTGTTTTAGGAGGATAAAATTAAGCAAAGTGGGTAGGATAAACTGAAAGGGAAAATAGTAGAAATTATTTGAGAGCCTAGAAAAATAGTTCAGATGAGAGATTAAAGGTAACTTGGTAAGAATGGTTAGCAGAACATAAGTAATGAAGTAGGAAGATTCAAGAGACTCCCAGCATGAGATATGCTATACCACACTCCATTCAAATTCTCTCTGTCTCTAAATTTATAGTTTATTTTTTATCTATTCTAAGAAGTCTTCCTCAACTATTTTTGAGGTTCACATGACTTTCCCCATAGTATTAAAACAGATAAATAGTTGAAAGAGTATATATGTTTTAAAGATAGATCTACATTTATTTATCTAAAATAAATACTAACATTTATTATCTCTCTGATTGCATACAAATCTAACAAATCAAAAATACTATCATAACAGATGTGCATAATCCAGCAAAACACATTCCCACAGTTATAAAAGTCAAATCTAAATCACTTTTAAAAACAATTAGAGATAGAAAATGATATAATACAATTGATATTAAACATATACACTAAAAATAATATATATAAATAAGCCTACATTAGAAAAATAGTAGCATTAATAATATTATTGTAATATTATTATTATGATTAACATATCATAATAATAATCTTAGAAAAATAATGAGTTCCATAAGGGAAAAAAATTAAAACTCCTGCATCTTATAGATTTAAAAGTGAATTTTACCAAATGTTTAAGGAATAATGAATCCCAATGTTATGTAAACAAGAAGAAAATAGGTAAAGATGGAATCATACCAAATTCTATCACAAAACTACAAAGTTTTGATACCTAAACAAGAAGAGCAAAAACAAAGAAAGAAAACTATAGATCAATTTGCTATTGAATTTTTGTGCAACATTTTTAAATAAAATACTAGCAATGAAGTTACAGAAATATATTACAGAAATCAAACACTATGACTAGTTGGGATTTATAGCAGCAATGCTAGTTCAATATTAGGAAAACTATAAGCATAATTCAATATATCTACAATAAAAACAACAAAAATAATATATACATAGATGCAGAAAAATGTTTTGAAAAATACAACATCCATTCACATTAAAAACACTAGAAAATGAGTCTAAATGAAGTTTTTCTTAAAATTATACATATTATCTATATAAAACCAAGAACAAGTGATATCTGTAACTGAGATAAGGTATAGGTCTTCCCAGTAATATCAGAAGTGAAGCAATGATTTCCATTGTAATCACTATTTTTTCAATATTTTTTAGAAATGGTAAATATAGCAATTGGAAAAGAAAACAATAAATCAAAGAATTAAGAATAAACAATAAGAAAACAGAACTATCAATTCTTTAAGACAATTTGATTGTATCTTAGAGAATACCAAATAATCCTAGAGAATCTACAACATCCAAAAAAATACTATTGAAAAAATTAACAAATATAGCATAGTTTCAGAATAAAAAATAAACCCATATAAATCATTCACATTGTTTTACCAAAAAAAATTTAAAAACTGCTGACAATATAAAAAACTTGGGAGTCTATCTGTCTAGACAGCCCCAGGAACTATAAGATCAAAATTACAAAAGATCTAAATAACTGGAGAAATACTGATTTTTTGACAGCAGGATTATCCAGTATTATAAAAATAATAAATAATACTAGCTAAATTAATTTTCTTATTCATTTATATAATTTATGTGGAAGAACAAAATATCAAGAATATCAATCAATGGGGGGGGAAAAGAAGTTGAGCTAGCAATACCAGATTTCCAACTCAATTACAAAGCAGTATTCACCAAAATACTCTGGTATTGGCTAAGAAATAGATTAGAACAGAAAAGGAACACAATACTTAGTAGTAAATGATTATAGTAATCTAATGTTTGATGAACCAAAAGATTGAAGTTTTGAGAGAAAAAATTCACTATTGGACAAAAATTGCTAAAAAAACTGGAAAGCAGTTAGGAAGAAACTAGGCACTGACCAGTATCTCACACTACATATCAAAATATGTTCAAACAGGGGGCAGCTGGGTAGCTCAGTGGCTTGAGAGCCAGGCCTATAGACGGGAGGTCCTAGGTTCAAATCTGGCCTCAGACACTTCCCAGCTGTGTGACCCTGAGCAAGTCACTTGACCCCCATTGCCTACCCTTACCACTCTTCTGCCTTGGAGCCAATACACAGTATTGACTCCAAGACGGAAGGTAAGGGTTTAAAAAAAAATATGTTCAAACATTTAAACAAAAAGTGTGACATAATAAGCAAATTAGGGGAGAATGGAAAAGATGGAAAAGTTTATCAGATCACTAGAAGAGGGAAGAAATTATAACCAAACAAGTGATAGAGAGGATCACAGGTAGTATAATGGATAATTTTGATTACATGAAATTAAAAATGTTTTCCATGAATAAATCTAATGTGGCCAAAATTAGAATGAAAGCAGGATACTGGGTTAAAATTTATAACACATTTCTATGCTAAAGGTTTTATTTTTCATATATAGTAAAATGAATCAACTTAATAAAAATAAAATCCATGGCTTGGATTAACAGATAGCTGAAGGATACAAACCATTTCCAGAAAAAATAAATCATTATTTATTATAGAAATGCATAGTAAAACAACTCATAGGTACCACTTCACACTTAGCAGATTGTTTAACATGATAGAAAAAAAATGACAAGTGCTTGAGAGGATTAAGAAATATTTTACTTTTGGTGGAGTTGTGAACTAGTCTAACCATTCTGGAGAACAATTTGTAAATAAGCCCAAAGGACTGTGCTCAAAGTATTCAAAACTGTGTGTTCCCTTTGACCTAGCAATACTTCTACTAAGTTTATATCAGAGTCAAAGAAAAGGGATCTCTCTCTCTCTCTCTCTCTCTCTCTCTCTCTCTCTCTCTCTCTCTCTCTCCCTCTATCTCTATCTCTCTCTCCCTCTATCTCTCTCTTTCCCCCTCTATCTCTATCTCTATCTCTATCTCTATCTCTATCTCTATCTCTATCTCTATCTCTATCTCTATCTCTATCTCTGTCTCTATCTATCTATCCATCCATCCATCTATCTATCTATCTATCTATCTATCTATCTATCTATCTATGGAGCTATCTCTCTATTGAGCAATCTAGTTATATAGCTATCAGTCTACCTATCTTTCTCTCTCTCTAATTACACATATATGCACACACAAATAGACAAAGATCTATTAGTATAATAGCTCTTTTGGTGGTGGCAAAGAAAAAGGAAATTGAGGGAATACTCACATTGTAGAGAATAACTGAGCAAAATTTTGATGTATAATTGTAATAGTATACTTTTGTTTTATAAGATATGATGAGGGGAGGTAGTTTCAGGAATATATGGGAAGACCGATATTAATTGACATAGAATGAAAAGAGCAAAATGAGTAGGTCTTTGCTCACAATTACAACAATATTTTAATGACGATCAGTAGTGAAAGATTTGTATACTCTAAGGAATGCATTGATCCAAGAAAATTACAGAAGACTAATGATACAAAAAGGGGAAATAAACAAAGTTGTCTACCAGTAGGAGGAGAAATGATGAACATTAAATACACATTAAGTATATATTTTTAAACATGGATAATATTGAAATAAGATTTACATGATTTCATATACTAATTTAGACTTAATATTTGCCTTCTAAATGGATGGGAGAAGAGCTACAGAGAAATGCAATTGTTTAAAATATTTAAAATAAATAAGTTAAAAATTTAAATAATGCATATATACCCTATTCATTTTAAAAACATATACACATTATCTATCTTTTATTAAAATGTATGTATGCTATATTCTTAATAATACTGCAAATGCCTTGAGGGCAAGTCTTTGAGAATTATTTTGTGTCCCATTATATAATGATAATTATCTTGTTATGAGGAAACCACTCGATATAATTTAAATTTGTTATTAATAAGAGTAGCTCAATAAATATTCGTCAGTTTGTCCTGAATAATATTGTGTGGATCATGTTGTTTCTGAGTTTGTTTATGCTATTGAATTGATTTCTAAGATCAATAGATATTAAATACACATACTGCAACATCTTCCTTTACATAAACATAGAAAGTAGTGACTTAGATAGTTAGGATCTAATTTTAGTTAAGTAGTTTTTAAACAAATGAAAAGGATTTTTCTGTTGTCATATTACTATCCAAAAAAGTTGGATTTCAAGGTTCAGCCAGACATGAGCCATTGATTAAGATGACTAAATCATTGCATTATTCATAAAATTGAGACAAGAAAGCAAAACAATATCTTTTCCCATTAATGAGATGTAGATATACATAATTTTAAACATACATATTTTTCAGCTGTCTTAATTGCTAATAAACAAGAAGACATCAATTAACTGAAATAGCTACTAACTAGATATTGCAGCGGCATGTTGCCTTTTACTTTGTGCACCTTGTTATCCTTATTTTCCATTTTTGTAATTGTTTTTACTGTCAATTGTTAAAATTCATTTAACACAATAATCCTTCACTTAAGAGTTGGCAGGTCTTCTGATTTTTTTTAAATATGAAAACACTGATTGTTGTGACACATCAACTATTCAAAGAGAATGAAAACAGAAAAGATGTGGCTAGGCAAAGGATATGGGGACTCCATTCCCAGACTGCATTACATCTCCCATCACCCTCTCAGAATGTTTCTCTTCATTCAAGGTTCAGCTCTGGGCCTATTTCATTGGAAAACAAATACCAATTCCTTCTGGCATTAATGTTTTTCCTTCATCAAAATATTTTATTTAATGCTCTGTTGTATATGTTATAATTAAGGAGTTAGTTACTTGAATACAGGAAATACCTTGCTTTTTTGTTTTTGTACCTACAAGCATAAAAAAGAGTACAATGCCTTGTGCTTTGAATTTAACTTATTAAATGATGAAGCAGGGAGAAATCAGAGAAATTAGCAGATCATTTGAAAAAAATGAAAGATGAAAAATTAATATATAACTTCAGCAAAAGTTGAAGTAATAATTTCCCTTAATTTGAACTGACTATCATATGAAGTGACTATGCAAAGAAGGGAAGTAGTTAGACATCAGTGTTTGTGGTCAAAGCAGTTCATGGGAGTTTACAACAAAGGAAAATCCAGTGGTCAACTAAACAGAATATCAGAGGCAGGTAGTGGCAAAGGATAGAATGCTGAGCCTAGAGTCAGGAAGAGTTGAGTTTAAATCCAGCCTCAGATATTTTCTTGCTACTTGTGTGATGCTACATCAATAATTTAAGCTCGATGTACCTCAGTTCCCTCAACTGTAAAGTGGAACACATATTAGTAGAGTGAGAGGGATTAATGGGGTGAAACACTTCTGATTGTACTTCAGGACACAGAGTCCCTTGGAGAGAAATTCAGAGACCTTAGGATATGATGAGACCAATACTAAAGAGTTCATTGTTAGAGGAGGGGCAAGATGAGATGAGGAGGAAGCATACCCCATCTTGTTCCTTTCCAATTGTATTAAGTTTTCTTGTTAACAACTATGGATGTGGGGCTCCTGTGTTCCTCCCTGCTTGAATACATAAATATGCCCATGCCCTTTAACTTTTGGTACCTAGGGATGATACTGTGTTCATCTTACCGGAGTTATAATATGGCATCTAAGTTTCCACAGATGGACATTAGAAATATTTTATTGCATCTCATTACTTTTTCTTACCATTATAATGAAAGGTAAATTTTCATAAATTTTCTTTGCGTGTTATAGAAGGATAGCATAAGGAAGAAGGAAAAAGGGAGCAGGTGCTACTTACAGACTTGCATTATAATCTCAGCCCTAAAAATGACAAAGCCAAACAAAGAAATACTAACATTGACCAGAAGCTCACTGTTTTATTCAAGGACAGAGAGAGCAAAGAAATATGCATGTTTGAATTGTTTTAAATGTAGTAACCAATGTTTGCTTTGATCTGTCCAACTAGAACATGGCTTTGTAAGTTAATATCCTTTGATGATTAGTTATAATTTAACTCAGTCAGTATACCAGCAGTCTGATTTCTCTGTTGACTGTTTTATTTTCTTTTCCTTCACAAAATATATTTCAACTATTGTATTTTCCATTGTAGCACATTTGAATTAGCTAATTACATTGATCCTGGTTACTGACATTATCACAATCCTTTTCTTTCTGTCTCATAGTATTGGAATGTACAACCTTATGCTATCTCAAGTTATTGACATGTTTTCATCCGTATGCATGTCAGGGCAAGATTCAATTTGGCATACCCTGGAATTTTCTAGGAGAATTTCAGGAGCTGAACCAAAGGACATGCCACTTCTTAGTTTAATTTCAATATTTATCACGAACTCAGAAAAGGATAAAGATGCTCATTTATGTGTTTTTTGAAACAAGCAATATTTGATTACTGATACAGTAATTTAATGACAGAATCAAATACTGTTTCTAATTTTTAGTATCATATTATCAGAAAGTTTTCATGTAAGCCTTTCTTTGAAATCACTTTTATTCACCTTCCTTCAAAATTTGACATTAGATTATGTATCATTTAAGGAGAGGATTCAGGTGGTAGGAAAAGATGATTTTAGAAAACTGCTTCCAAAGACAAATGAATTCTAAGGATAATTTCTAATTTCTAAATTCTAAATTCTAAAGATAATTAAATCTGTTACATCCTTATCTAATCTAAAGTGATAGTGTGAAGAAGGATGGAATGAATTCTGGAATCTGGGATAGACATTACTGATTGTGGAGTAGTGGTCAAAGTCATTTAAATACTCTAAGCCTCAGTTTCCTCATTTGATAATGAAGGAGTTGCACCAGATAACTTCAAAGGTTCTTTCCCACTGTGAATATATGATAAGAAGAAAAGAGTGGAGGTGGGGGGCAGGGAAGCATTTATTAACCTACTATGCTACTCTGTGCCAGAAACTGTGTTAAATTCTTTATAAATATAATCCCATTTGACCCTCACAATAACGCTAGCAGATTCTGGTGAATCAGAATCTCTAGACATTGACAGGAAAGACTGCATTCACCTTGTTGTCTGTTATTGATTCCAGACTTTTATTATCAGGCCTTAGTTACTTATCTCTTTTCCTACATTGAAACCCATATTTGCAACCTTGTATTAATTTTCTTACTAGGTATTGGCAGTGATAGTGATGAAATAGCCACTTAAAAAGTTAACACTATTCTATCTCCATAGAATCTCATAATAGCTTGATGTACATTTGTCTTCACATCATATAGATATACCATGTCTTCTGTAGATAACAATCTCCTTTGCAACAAAGCAGATCAATTAATTTTCAAAATATGAGATTCAGAAATAACAGTTGACAATGTATACAATATTCTGTCTAACTCTCTGCCATGATAATTTAGTAGTTGTTTGGGGTTTTTCTGGGACTTTTGAGGATTTTTCAATCACTCAAATTTCAACTTTCATTTATTTTGTACAAAGAGATTAAAATAATAAGTAATAACTATTATTATAAGTAACTGGGAAGAAAATAATTTGTAAATCCTAAGAACAACATAGCAGCAGCAACAACAACAATAATAATAACAATAACAATAACTAGTATTTATATAGGTCGGTTGTGAGGAAGATTATTTAGTTATTAGTTAGGAGACCTAACAGGAAGGGCTGGAGAATACCAAATGGAATGGGGAAGTAGGAAGGGGTTCGCTTTCTGAGAAGGACTCCATGGTGGTTGGGACAAGTTGCGACTGACCCTAAGAGACCTCAGATTTCCAGAGATACTGAAGATAGACTGACATGTACTTGTGGGAGATTTTGGTAGAGACTATTAATCCCAACCTGAGTTGCAGGTTAACTTGGGCTGGGTCAGCTCCCAGAATCTACCCACCTGAAAGAGTGCAGCTGGTGGTCCTGGAGGAGCTGCAACATCACTGGAGTGAGTCTGGACTCTGCTTTGAGGATTCCCACTTCAGTCCTGTTATCCTCTGGGCCCTGCCTGGCTTAGGTCTTAGATGAGTGTAGATAAGTCCCTTCCCTGACCCTGTGGTTTGCCCTTAGTCTGAAAGTGTAGAAACCCTTATTCCCATCCTTTACCATAGTTTCCTTAATTAAAATTGTTATAAACTCTTGTCATTTGCCTGCTAGCTTCTATAGGCCCCTTGTCTTGATGGTGCAGGGTGACAGTTAGGGCCAGTCTCCCCACCTTGTTTGGTCCTGTCTTCTGTCATTCCTGTCTCCCTCACACCCACTGAGCCCACAAAATAATATTTTAGTTAACTCCCCTGGTTTTCCCATAATAGTACCTATGGATGAGCTCCTATGCTAAGTATGATCTCATTTGATCCCTACAACCACCCTGGGAGGTAAGTATTGCTATTATTTCCCCTAAAATTATATTGAGGAAACTGAGGCAAGCAGAGGTCGTGACTTCCCCAAGATCAGTCAACTAGTATCAGAAGCTGAATTTGAGCTAAGATCTTTCTAACCCCAGGCCTACCATGCTGTGCTACCTCCACTACAAAAATGAAAAATGCTGAAAAACTTAAAAATTCTGATCAGCATAATAATTAACGATGACTCCAGATGATGAACTGTGAGGAATGCTATTCACTTCTTAAAAGAAAGGTGATAGACAAAATATGAAGAATTAGACACAGTTTTTGACATCACCTCTGTGGAAATACTTTTTTCCTTGATTCTGAATGTTTGTTAAAAAGGAATTTTTTTTCAACTATAGGGAGGAGAAAATAGAATGGAGAAAAAAATAAACTCTTAAAAATAAAAAACAAAATAGAATAAACATATGCCAAATCTTCCTGCATCATGAACCAGAATCAGGTTATTTCTCTATGCTCCTTCCAAAACTTGGAAGAAATTATTGGCCATCATAGTAGAAATGAGAACTTTGGGTTAAGTACCCTCATCAAAAGCAAAAGATATTCACCAGAATAATCTATCAGTTCTCAATATGACATAAATATAACACCTTAAGTCCTAATCTCCAAATATATACTACAGGTATTCAGAAGATTGCAGAGAAAGGAGGAACTAGAGAGGCTGAGGTCCTAAATTCTTATGAATACTACTCATTTCCCTCACTTCTAAATTTTGCTAAGGATGGGAGTCCATTTGGCTTACCTGCCTTTTCTTACTTCTCTCTCCTACTAGTTGCCAAGAGTCAAATTCAAAATGATTTCACCAAACTAGGGACCTGGAGAATAGTCTAGTCTCCTTTTCCAGAATATGACATTTCTATTGTCACATTCTCCAGTCAGCAGCCTGGGAGTTCAAGGTTGTGGCTGTTATTATTTTTGTAATTTAGGGAGTCATTGAATTTCCTTGCTAAACTGTGAGGAAATGTAATACATATGCACAATAAAAAGATCATTGATTTTCATCCTCTTTCCCAAATCATTTTTAAAATAAAAAAACAAGAATTTGTTAGTTTGTCTTATTTTGAACTTCTACTCATCTTTTAGGAAATATGAAGTGTTATAATTAAAGTCTCCCCAACATCTGCTGAGTTACTAGTTCTGGACCTGGCTAGGAAAAGGTTAATATATTCCTTTGTCTTTATTTCTCTATTACCATACATATTATCATTCTTTTATTAAAAATACATATAATACATTTATATATCTTAATTACATGCTGTTTTATAATGCGTAATGCTAAACAAGCCTCTGCATCTACTAAAGCACCTGTCAGTTTCCCCATCATAAAACAGAGGAAATAATACTTGTCCTACCTAACTCTTAGAATTTGTCTTATGAGCGGCAAAAGAAGATACTTACTATTTCTGCCCTTTGTAAATATTTGTAATATCTCTATGCCATAATTTAGGTTCATTTGTTTTGCTTTTGGTAAAAGTTCCACATAGTGCTGAGAAATACATATATTCCTTAGGATTACTCTCCATAAGACATTATAAGTTTTTATGACGCTCTAACATAAGTTCTAATTTCTAATAAGTTCCAAATTCTCAATCAGCTAATGTCTAAGTATTTTATTCTTTCTGTTTAATTTTTTTATTATATTTGTTGAATGCTGATAATACCATTAATACATTGATATCCATGTCTTCCTATAAGTTAGAAAATTTTTCTTTTCTTTAGATACAATTTCGTTTAACTATTGGCATTAGTTTGTTGTCTCTGGTTTTTGTGTGTGGGTGTGTTTTTTTACCATAATGTTATTTCCTTTGTGATCTCTTTATGTTGTGGAGTATTTTTTCCTTTTCTGATAGCATGCTTGCAAATTCTAATTTCTTTTTTGGTTCATTTCAGGTAGTCAATTTTGTTCGCATGTTTCAATTTTTTTTTTTAATTTGGTCTCTGCTTTTGTCTTTTAATTATGTTTATTATAAAGAATAGATCGGGAATGGACATTGTTTTTGCATTCAATCTGGCACTGTTTTCATTTTACTGGAATGTTTCATCTTTTGTATTTGTGGTGTTAGGTTTATATTTTCACACAATTTTAACTCCAGTATACATATTTTTTTCTGACTGAATTTTTTTCCACTTCCTCTTGAATACAGCACTTCGTCACCTACAATTATCTTTTTTATATTTGTTTTAAGGCAACCCTGTTCTCATAGGCTTTCTTTCTTTCACCCTTAACCTTATATTTTTTTTTAAATCCACCAACCCATTTTCTAGATTTGGAGATAAATTTATTTATTCCTTTTCATTCTTAGCTTATCTAATGTTTTTCATCTCTTACTTTTGCCTCTGTTTAGTTTTTAATCCAAATCTTCTTTCTCTCCTTTCACTTCTTTTGTCTTAATTGTTTTGTTTTTAAATTTTTATACATTAAAAACATTGATCTTTTTTCTCTCTTAATACTTTCCCCTTTTTGGTTATTTACATATTTATTCCTTGACAAAAATTAGTTTACTTTTTATTCCTTCATTCTTTTTATATACTTCATAGAATGAAAGCTTCTAAGGTATCAAGTTTGACTTCCCTCTTCCAAAACATTTCTCTGTTATACCTTGCAAGTCCTGTTTTTAGCTCTTTTGTTGTTCTTTTAACATGAAACTTGCCATCAACTTTTTAATGATAAACACGAATTCTTTTTTTAGTTACCCTTACCTTCAGCCTTAGAATCAATACTGTGTGCTATATGTTGATTTTAAGGTAGAAGAGTGGTAAGGGCTAGGCAGTGGAGTTAAGAGGAATTAGAATTGTGACTTGCTCAGGGGCACACAGATAGGAAGTGTCTGAGGCCAGATTTGAACGTAGGACATTTTGTCTCTAAGCCTGGCTCTCAATCCACTGAGTTACCCAGATTCCCCCCAAAATGAATTCTAAATCAATGTTAAAAGAAGTAAACTGACATGGAAAATTTAGTTAATTCAACATAGAAATTATTTAATGATATATGCCGTTGATTTCCAGTCTCATTTGACATGTGATAAATTGCAATATGGATATAATCTACTATCATCATTCTCAGTCAGAGAAAGCTCATGACATAGAAGTGTATAGTCATTATGTGGCTTTCTACATTTGAATATTTTGGGTATAAACTTCAAGTTTAGAAGTTAACAGTATGAAAATATCTATAATCATCATCATCATCCACTATTTAAGTAAATATACTATCTCAGCCTATTTCTAAAAAAGAAAAAAAAATCTACTTATTTTTAAAAATTGAAATAATTAGAAGTGATTAAAATATTTGGATTTTTAACAATTTAATTTTTATTATTTTCTGTTTTTAACTGAAAGACTATCTCTTTATGATATATCCATAATTCATTAGAAGAGAGAATCCATTGACATAGCAGAAATTACTAAAAAATAATAATTTAAAGAAAACACAAACCAAAAAAAAACATGAAAAATCAAAATCTAAAAATATCATTCTATAAATCAGTGGTGTCATACTCAAAGAAAAACAGGCACCACTAAACTGTATATAAGGATCCT
The DNA here is from genome assembly GCF_016433145.1 of Gracilinanus agilis. Lineage (NCBI taxonomy): Eukaryota > Metazoa > Chordata > Mammalia > Didelphimorphia > Didelphidae > Gracilinanus > Gracilinanus agilis. Next base: position 83,499,873 of record NC_058135.1, read on the forward strand.
TGAGGACCACATACTGACATAGAAAAAAACCATATATTATTACCTATGTTTTATTGTATATAATCATTGTGCTAAATATTCTCCAATTATATTTTAATCTGGTTCCTTCCATACTTGGGAATGTTGTAGAAAGTATATTGGTATATTCGATGTCTCCAATTTAAATATATATAATAATAACATATTAATCCTGCTTTCTTCACTTCATGATAGTTAAGTGGCACAGTGGATAAGCACTGGGCCTGGAGTCAGGAAAATATGAGTGCAAATGTGACTTTTGACACATACTAACTCTGTGATCCTGAATCCTTTAACCTCTGTCTCCATCAATTTCTTCAATTCTAAAATACAGATAAAATAGCAATTATCGTATAGATTTGTTATAAACATAAAATGATATGATATTTGTAAAATATTTAGCACAGTCTCTGGCACATAGTAGACACTTAATAAATACTTTTTTAATTACCCCTTCATGTCAAAGTATCTGAAGGGTACTTGAGGTAGGAGAATTTGCTATTTTTCCTGTATAAAAAATGAAGCAAATTTATTATTAAAAAAAGTTCTTGAAACTGGAATATGGTATGAATATTTTGGAAAAATAAATAAATCAGTACTAGGTTCTAATATTCATACCTTGATCCTGAATGGTAAAATGTGTATGTATGCACACATGTATTCATATAATATATGCATATAACATATTTATGTGTGACATTTATATGATGTGTACATGAATATTTAAGTTTAAAGTCATGTATTATAAATTTAGAATTTTTGTTTGTTTTTCAATTTAATATCATCTACCCTGAAAATGAAACAAATTAAGAGCCCTTTTTATTAATTGATGGAAACACAACTCTCATTTTTTTAAAGATGTAGATTTTTCTAAAATGCACGAATGTGAAATTTAGTTGTTACAGAAAAATGTGATAAATTTGGTCTTACTCCCTTTAATTAATAGCAATTATCATTAATAACATTTTAAAAGAAATGTGAACCCATAACCAAACTCATTCAACATATTATTGTTGGTATTAATAATAAATGTGAATAGTTTAATACATAAATAAATGTATATAGCTTCTAATGTTTTGCTATATGCTTATGATTTACGTGTTAGATTATTTTAAATTTTTATTGAATAAAATATGACAAGGAAATGATTCATTTTATGAAAATCATTTTGGGGAATTGTATTTTATTTTTAATCAGTGTGAGGAAAGTTTTTCATATATAACATTTGGAAGCCAGTATCTCAAATGGGTTCCTATGGTTCAAAATTTCATCCTCATTTGGTGACCAGTGATTTTCAAACTTTTCTTGTCTGGTTTATTGGTGATAAATACACTTATTGCTAGGTAGATGCTCCCAAGTTTTTTGTGACTGATAAGACCTTCCATCCCTTTTAATTCACTTGTGTAGCCTCCTAGACTCTAAAGTAAGCCTCTTTCCATAATTATTAAAGGTATTACAAATGTGCTCATTTATATAGTAAAGATTTAGGCATGGGAGGTTTACCATGTTTTTTTAGAGAACACAGCACAGATTTAAAATACAGGCACTTGCTGAATACTTTACCTCACCCAGGTAGTCATATGAATCGGCTTAGTCTATTTCTCCCGTTTTAAATATTTTAGAATGAACCCAACTCAATATATCACTGAGGAGATGTAACTTTTTGTTTGTTTTAAATTCTATGAACTTGCTGATGTTATGTGTATATATGTGAGAACCACAAAATTTTGTATTCTAATGGAAATATAACTAAGAGGGTCAGGACTTTCTCCAATAATATCCCCAAACACTCTGGAAAGGTGTGGAGGGCTTCATGGCATTTTCCTACTTCTTGATCTGAGAGGATACAAAGGAAACAAAAAGCAACAAAGCCCTCAAGTTCATTGTTAAGGTGCCATGACTTCAAGGACATTGAAGGATGAAAAAGGGGTGTTCTTGATGTCTGGGTACATTTAGGGAGCTATGGACCTAGGAGTACCATGTAGATTTGCACCACAAAAGCCTTTGGTTGCTAATGCTCTGAGAGTGATGTGTGAAGTACTAAGTCCACTAGGACCCTGGAGCTTCAGTGAGGACAGAGGAGTACAAGTAAAACTCTGAGGAATGGCTAAGAACTGATAGTACCTACCAGAAGACTGAGGTCATAGAATTCCTTGAGTAGTCAGAGAAAGCAAGAAAAGGAAGTGCCATAGTGGTGAAATCACAGAAAAAGACATAGACTAAGCAGCCAAAAAAAGGCATAAATGAAAATTTGCCTCGTGGACTACGTTATAGTTCAGTCATTGAGTCCTATCTGCTTCTTCATGGACCTTACATATGCCATGCAATTTTCTTGGCAAGGGTACTGAGAGCTTTGCAATTTACTTCTTCAGTGGATCCTTTTTGTCAGGCAATGAGAGATTTAAGTGACTTGCCCAGGATGACACAGCTAGGGAGGATAGGAGGCCAGAATTGAACTGAGGTCTTCCCAACTCGAGGACTAGGCATCCAGGACCATTCATAGGCACTGAAACATTCTTAATTTAAACAAATGAGGATTATTCAAGTCTCTGGGGATACAAATGCTAGAAAGCAAGGATTACTATTTTCAAGAATTTTTATGTTAGGCCTATTCAACTTAAACTAGAAATCAACCTGTAAATTCCTTGTATGTTGTGAATCTCTAGGGTTTTGCAGGAGAATTGGTGACTAGGTTTGAAATGGGAATGATGGAATATCAGACCAGATAAAGAAATGCCTTTCTTTATTTATGTTCATGATGTTGAAGGGGAAAAGAAGCAAAAATTCTGGGAATTGTGTTTTTGACTTCATACACAGGTGATATATTTATATAATTTATATAAAGGTTATATTGAAAATCTAAAGAGTAAGGAAGGAAGGAGGAAGGAAGGAAAAAGGAAGGGAAGGAGGAAGGGAGGAAGGGAGGAAGGAAGAAAGGAAAAAAGAAAGGAAGGGAGGGATGGAGGAAGAAAGGAAGGCAGGGAGAGATGGAAGAAGGAAGAGAGAAAGGAAGAAAGGAAGGAAAAGGGAGGGAAGAAGAAAGGTAAGGAAGGGAAGTAGGGAGGAAGAAAGGAAGGAAGGAAGGAAGGAAGGAAGGAAGGAAGGAAGGAAGGAAGGAAGGAAGGAAAGAAGAAAGGAAGAAGGAAGGAAGGAAGGAAGGAAAGAAAGAAGGTGAGAGGAAGGCATTTTTTTCTTTTAGATGACTTTTTTAGGTTAAAGATGAGGGTTATAACACTGGTAATGGATAAGGTTATTCTCATCTTTAAAAATCTATCCATCTACAAATCTTTCTTGCCTCTGTGATTCACATTACTTTGAGAGGCAAAGTCAGAAAAAAATAGACATGCTGAAGAAGTACTTGTATTTCACTGACAGAGTCTACTTTCACATTCACATTAGAAATGTTGCTCAACAGGTTGCTGTTTTACATCGATCTTGGTACCTAAGAACAGGAAATTGACCAGCCCACCTAAGAGGTTTGGTTGTGTTATTATTTTTTTAGCAGCACTTTCTCCCTTCAGGAGGTAAATAAGTAGTGGCATAAATAAACTCGGCATTCTTTACTACTCACCTGCTTAAATGATTGCTTGCCCTAGGTGAGTGGAGGACTGCCTTTGGATAAGCTGCTTTGATAGAGGATATGTGTTTGCAGTGACCTGTTTCATATACTTAGTGTTTACTCATTATATTTCATGTTTCTTTTTTAGCAATGGCAAATCCCTGATATTTTGAAGTTTGAGAATAAAGTTTATCTAGAAGAGACAACACAGTCTATTAGATAGAGCAGGTGACCTGAAGCAAAACTGAGTTAGAATCCTAGCTCTGTCATTTAATACTTGTCTGATTCTAAGCAAATCACTTAACCTACCTGAGGCTTTGTTTCCTTGTTTATAACAGAGCAGAGAATAGATTCTATGATTTCTAAGATGCCCTAAACTCAATGATTCTAGATTTAAAAAAAAGAAAGAAAAAGGATTTTGGGGGAGAAAAGCAGAGCAGAAGTATAATTTTATGTGGATGGAGATGTCCAAGTATCTAAGCTCCTCGTGTTGGTTCAGATCAATAATTTGATTGAGTTGTATGATCTTAGTTGCCTAGGGAACTGAAATGTTAAGTGACTGTCCCCTAGTCACACAGCTATTATATGTCAGGAGTAGATTTTGAATCCCAGGTCTTCTTGAACTCTAGGGCATCCTTCCTTGTGCTTTACCATTACATGTTTAGGAAGGTAAATGTAGTCATTAAAGCAACCTAAATTCATATCTTGGTGGTCAAGCATAGTGGCAATACTGTTAAAACTAGTGACAAATATGTGCCTAGTGATAGTAATATGTGTTACACATATTTCTTACCTGAATTTTGTCTTTAATTTTAGATGTCTTTTGGTAAACTGTCCTCCACTAAAATTTGTGTAGGAGGCAAAAAGATTGTGGAGGGAGTGAATGCTGAGAACAATCTTTAAGGTAAGTCAAGACATCTTAAAATAGCTACTATACTCTCATTTGGCAATATTTTAGTGCTGTAAAGCAAATAAGGAATAAATCCTCCTCTTTCCTTTTCACTACCCCTCTTTAACCCCTGCCCTCTCCAAGGAAGAAAGTGTTTGAGCGAGGGTCACAGGCTAGTGAAGGAGGTGGAGTGGTGAAAGCTTAGACAGATTGGCTATTATGACTGTTGGCCTCCAAGTAGACTGACTCACTCTTTCACTCTCTCTGCTCTGTGTGTGTGTGTGTGTGTGTGTGTGTGTGTGTGTGTGTGTGTATCACACACACAGAGTTAGTCACCTTCTCTGCATGACAGTTTCATTTGGAAAGAGAGTAAGATAAAATGAAAGCTTTTTACCCCTGACTTTAAGAAGAAAAGTTTGCAGAGGTAACTTAGAATTAGGGTAAAACATCAGAAATACAGAAATACAGATGATGATGGTGCAGAACAGTGAAATATTTGTGCATAGGGAATATTTTCAGACATGGAGTTCAAGAGAAATGGGAGATGAAATGGAGGGAAAGAGGGAGAGAGAAAGAGATATAAAGAAAGAGAGAGAGAAAGGCAGAGAGAAAGAGAGAGAGACAGAGAGAGACACTCTTGGGATTTCTCTTTTGAGAGGCTATTATTATTTGTATTGATTTTAGTTTGCAAGTTCTCTTTCTCCCTCTCATTGTTGGACCACCATGTAATCCATAAATAATAAATAGAGTAACAGTGAATCACTCTTTTGACTGCAAGCATAGCAATCATTGCAATACATTAATCCTCCAATTGTACCCTACACCATCACCACTTATAAAACTAAACATTTCCTGGGGAAGGGGCAGTGACTTACATTCACTAGCAGAAGCAAGGTGTGGAAGTCAGATTACTAGGGAAGGAACATGTCCTTTAATAATAAATACAGTTACAGACAAGTCCACTTTAAAAAAATAAACAACCCAAAACCTTTTCGATTCACTCCTCTGACTTTGTTTTAGGAAACACCTGCCATGAGAAGTTCCTGTATTGATGAAGGACTACAATTTTTCTTAATATTTTGGCATTGCCTGGGCACTGAGAGGGTAAGAGATTTTCCTGAGAGTCACTGTTCTCTGCAAGAGACAGAACTTCCTCCATAGCCTTCTTGACTCCTTAATATACTGTTTCTACATGACATCATACTTCTCAAAATTCACTTTCATAATGATTAACTCATGTTTCATTTAAGAATTGTTCATTTCATTAAATCCTCACCTATTACATGAAGGTGATGTCATAGGCAAGGAAAAAAAGTCATAACCTAAAACTTCTTGACTCTACCCTATGTTGAAAAAAATGTGCATATATGTGTACACTAACATCAAAAAATACACTTCAAAAATGGCATTTCATTTTATTTTATTTTTTATCTTTTGATTGTTTTATATGTAAACAAAAATCTATCAGGGAAGCTAAAGGTAATAGAGAAGAGGAAAGGTTCCAAGCAAAAGTATATAACCAAATTGTCTTTTTATAGACATTCAGAATGAAGAAAAGAAGCTAGAGGTGACTAACGACAATTAAGTGACTGTTTAGAAAGTAACATCAATGCAGGTAATTGGGAATTAATAATAAGTCAGTGAATAATGTCGCCCCGGGGAGTTCAGCTCTTTAGAGAGATGAAGCATGCCATATATTTTCTGAGAGGAGCTCTTTCTCATTATTTAGAGGACATTTTGTTATTTGCTTTTGGATAATGACAATAAAAATAGGGGAAGTTAACCTTGGCTAATGTGAAACTCTAGTGCAGGATATAGCAATATCTAAAATGAAAGAACACTTCTCATTGTAAAATGAGGCCCTAGACAGCAGAAACTGAATGTTTTCCTTTGGTCTACCTTAATATTTCCAATGCTTAGGAGTGCCTTGCACACAGTAGTTGCCTAATAAATTCCTGCTGGATGGCTTTGGATGAGTAGAATAACTGCCAATTTGCATCTAAAGAACTTCATCCTGTATCCTGATCATCTTGATTTATTATTAGTTATTAATTATCTTTATTGATACTTTCTATAGCCAGTTAATTGTCATTAGATGTATTCAGGTTCTGCATTCTGATGGTCTAGAAGCCAGGAATCTTGTGGCACATTTCTAACATTCTGCTTATATCTTGATGCCTGCTTCCAAGGAAAATTAGTTTCTAAAAATAGAATGACATCATTAAAAGAACCCAAAGACCCCAATTAAAATAAGTTGAGTGAAGATAGATCAAAAGCTATAGTATGGTTCAAAGGCCACATTAGTTTTGACCCTTCAATTTACAGAAAAAGAAACTGAGGCTCAGGGAGATTATATTCTATTTTCCTAGTCACACAGGGAATGTCAGTGGGAAAAGTTAAAATCAGGCACTCTGACTCCAAAGTCAGTGTTCTTTCCATCTATGACTGCTAAGTAAGACTTGAATGTACCTGAAGGATATTGTACCAGCTACCTACTCCATCACAGAAGGTAGAAAATTGTTTCTAATTCCCTGGCACCAGTCATTTGATATTCAGTGAACTCTTTTTTTCAAAATGTCAGTCATGTAGACAGGATATCCTGATTCAAAAACACTTATATTACTTAGGAATTGGCTAATAAATCATTCTAGTCAGCTATCTTGAACAACAACAACAACAACAACAAAAATCAGCTCATACCTGGCCCATGCATGACCTAAGTTTGACCAATTACCAGCACCTGAATTGGACCTCATCTGCCTGATAACTCCATACATGCAACTAGCACGTGCCTTAGCCCTGTGTTGCTATTTTATTCATATATTAAAATTGAACATGAATATAATACACCATACTAAAACTGTAGGGTAACTTCTGAGGGCTCTAAGGTCTATAGTTAATATAAAGAAATGACTCTACTTTATCATCATCATCATCAATGCAAGTACTTTGAGTTTTTTAATAGTAACAATTTTCTCTGTTGCTTTCACATACTCTTTTCTTTCTATTATTGAAAAAATAATGAGTGATGGTAGGTGTTAAATACCTGTAGATATGAGCATAGAGTAACTGGATCAAACATATATCAAACAAATGACTTTGGTCTAATTAACACTTTATCCCAAATAAGAAGTTTGCTAACTATACATATGAAAAAAAAACAGAATAATTTGAAATAACGCACAAAAAAGTGATTTGATGTTTCTTTGTAAGCAATGTGGCCAGGTAGTTTTAGCAGTATGTGCTAGGGTTTAACTGAATTTCTTTGGCATTAGAAGGATTTACGAGTCCATAGTAGAACTAAAATGATGTATCTTCCCAAAGGGATGCACCTGAATAAAGGTCTTAGTAATCTTAATTGATGATTATAGGTACTGAATAAATGAGCTTGGACCTATGGTATACTGGAATAACGTGCTCTGAGTCATGAACCCGTAAATACACATGGATTGAGGATGCATAATGCTATACAAGGATGTTAACTAAGCCTCCCACTGGTGTAATGGCATGTAACAACCTGCTAGAAATATTTTCATTTTTTAAATAAGCATTCTGCAAAATGGTTGCTGATTTAACAAGACTTATACTTTAAAAGCAGTTATAAACTCAGTTCTACTTTTACATGGACAATTGGCCTCAAAATTTTAGGAAATAATAACTGAAATTTGAATAGGGATCTTTAACCTCTCCTTGTTTACTGGCTCCTACAAACATACTCAGATCTACCTCATTCTTAAATACATCACCGGGAGGGGGGAAAAAGCAACACCTAACTCCACCCTCTTTTCTAGTTGTTTTTTCTATGCATCCTCCCTTTAACCACCAAACAGTTATTTTAAAAAATCAACTACGTTCCTTGCTTCTAGTTCTTTCCTGTTCATTCATTCCTTAATCCTTTGCAATTTGGCTTTTAACTCCATCATTCAATTGAGACTGACTTCTCCTAATATCAAAGTTAACAATAATCTCCTTTGCTAAATTCAGTGGCCTTTTTTCCTCTCTCCTTGACCTCCTTGCAAGCTTCTGATACTGCTAATTTGATCTTCTACTTAGTTACTTTCTTTCCTGAGTTTTCACAACCTTACTCTTTCCTGGTTCTCTTCATATCTGCATGGCTATGCTTCTTTGTCTCCTTAGCTTGGTCATCATCTACATTGAACTTGCTAAGTGTGAATGTACACCAAGGCAAGATTCTGAGTTTCTTACACTTTTCTCTATAGTTTCTCCTAGTGATCTCATCAATTCATGTGTCCATATTTCATGCAGACAAATTACAAATTTTACAGCTATAATCTTTTTTTAAATAACTTATAGTCCCACATAAACAGCTCTCTACTGGACATTGAGATGGTCATCTCAAACTCATCGTGTCTAAGACAGAAATAATTACCATTTGCCCCCAAATCTAGCATTTTCTATCTTTACTTATTTTTTGTCAAGTGTACAATCATCCTCTTAATTACTGAAGCTTAGTTTCAATATCATGATTGTTTCTTCAATTTCTCTTAGCCCCCATATTCAATCAGTTGCTAAGAATTATTCTATTTCCATGTGTCTTCTCTTCCATTTCTATTCTCTCCATTTACAGTTTCAACCCTAGTTCAAGTCCACATCATATTTCATCTGAACTATAATATATTCTTAATTTGTCTCCTTTCTTTTTCCCCCTCTTCTACGCAATTGTCAAATTAATATTTCTTAGACACATCCAATCTCCAGAACTTTCAGCATTTCCCTATTACAACTAGGTTAAAATTCATACTTCTCTTCTTCATCATTTAAAGAACTTTATAGACTAACTCCAAGCACTCTTTTCAGACTGATTACTCCTCCTCATGAAGTCAATCTTCTAATCAAACTAATCTATAATCTTTGTGCTTTGTGCACATAGAATATGCAAAACACTGGATATATCATTTCTTTAACTTTATATAAAATATCTGCTGAACCTGACAGGCTCTTCCTCCTCACCTTTCCACCTATAATATGTGTTCCATCCCTTTAAGTCTCCAATCAAGTGCCACCTCCTATATAAATCTATTCATTGTGTTCACCATGCTTTCCTCATCCTGATATCAAAAGGCAGTTAAATAGCTCAAAGGGCAGAATACTCAGCCTGAATTTTGGAAGACTTCAGTTCAAATTCTGCCTAAAAATACTAACATTTTGTGTTGTATTTCTTTTTGTTCTAGAATTCCTTCAAGTTTCAGCTAAAGTTCTACCTCCTGCAATAAACCTTTGAATGGATTTTATACTTCTTTATGTCCCTAGAAATTAGAACAGTGAATGGCACATAGTAGATTGTTAAAAAACTATGTTGTACTATTTTCTCAGGGTAGAATGTAATATCCTTGTGGATTGAGAATAATTATTTTTGTTTTGTTTTCAACATCCTCTTCACAATGTCTGGCAGAGATGATTAATAAATGCATGCTAAATTGAATTTATTTGAATTGTCTCAATTCATTTCAATTCATCTCCTAATTTTTTTATGCCAAAATAAATAAGTATATTGTAGGTCCTGTTCTGTAAGAAATTTACATTTCTAGAACAAAAGGTATAAAGTAAAACTTTATTGTTTAAAATATTCAGAAAAAAATCATTAAATATATTAGGTGAATCCAATTGGTGATTGTAAAATCACTAGGAAAATAGTGGGAGAATAAGATCAAGGACAGTATTCTAAATTTTATTTCTATTCATTTTAGGAAAACTTATTAGAGACAAAGATTCTAAGCCTCCTTAGAGACTATGAAAGGTGTAGCTTACCTTGTGAAGAATAGAATATCACAGAATGGAGGAAATACTTTTAAAAAGCCTAGAAGGTAGAAAGAGGGGATTAAAAAGTTGTGACAGAATTAGGAAAATAAAAAGGGAGAACAACTAGAAGATTCACCTGGAAGAGGTAAGAGTTAAACCTAGCTATAAGAATGAGGAGCTTGAGTGAATTTGTAACTAGATAAGGAGAAACAAGGGAAAATGCTACTAGGGTGGGACAGTTTTGGTCCAAGTGCCAGGCTGTAACTGTAGGCAAGAGAAATACTACAACTATTGACCATAGCATTGATGTGAAACTAGGGCACTGAAGGTCTCCTTCTTTGATTCTTTTTTATGTCCAACAATTCTCACCACAAAAGAAATTAAAACAACATGAAAAATCATTGAATTTATTCCAAAGTTTTAATATTCAAGGCAATTTGGCTAGCCTTTTCACTTGATTCACTCTGCTCTAGAGTTCCTTCTTAATCAGGATAAACTATACACATAATTTCCAGATAAGTAGTTTTCATTTCTTCAGATGTTTTGGTGTTTACAATATTGTTTCACCTCACACAAATAAACATCAATAGGTCCAATTGTGTTCCTTACATGTACTGTTAGGCTGTCTTCTTCAGGAGTCAGCCCTCCAATTTGGAGCCTTCATGGCAGTATCAATCTTCTCATGGAAAGCTGGAATACTATGGATATCTTGATAGGTCACATAAGGGAATCATTCTGAAAATGATTTGTTATCTATAAGTTGAAAAAAAAACTGCTGCTAGTTAACACATCCAAAGCTTTTTCCGTTATTGTTGATTCAGTAAATTCATCTACCCCTCTAATTATTGCAGGAGTACTTTTAATCCCATATGATCAAATCAAAGACAATCTATGGAATATGGTTCTTGGATTTTTTTTTTGAATGAGGTCAGTTCCATTTAATACACTGGAATATAATTCAATCAAGAAAAAACTGATTCAAACCAATTTACAGATGTTAAAACCAATTAAAACCAATAAATACTTTAAAGCCAGTAAAAGGTTCAAACAAATTGAAACTTTTTTTAATGTTCATATTTACCTTTTATCTACTGCTATATTTGGTGAAAATTTTATGTATACCTCACATTTTCAAGAAATATCTAAACATTATATAGATATATAATTTGTACAGGAATATATATTCATGTACACATTTATATATCTATATACAGATATATTATATATATATATATATGCACATATATGGCTCTGCCTAATGGCTCTCCCTCTCATATATCTGCTTATTTTTCATATTTAAATTTTTCCCTTGGGTTTCTGTCTTGACCAGTTTAAAACCAGTAAAAACCAGCTCAAATCAGTTTAAGGCATTTTTAAACAGTAAAAAAAAATAGTTTGAACAAGTCAAAACCAGTTCAAATAAATTTTAACTGATTAAAAATCAGTTTAAACCAATCTAAACCATTTTAAAAATTTTCATTATTTGTAGCTTATTTTTTTACTCTAAATTATGAAAATGTTACATATAGTTCACACTTTTCATGTGTTATCTAAATATTATACTAATATATGCAAATATTTACAGGATAATATATATTGGACTCTCCCTCATATACTTGAGTGTTTTTCATGTTAAATGATTTAGTTTCTGTTTGAATTGGTTTAAAGCAGCTAAAACTGATTCAAATCAGTTAAAAACAATTAAAACTGTTCGAACCCATTAAAAATAATTCAAAGTGGTTTAATTTAGTTCAAACCAGAACAAAAGAGTAAGACAGTATTAAAAAATTAATCAATTCAAACCAGTTTAGTCAAGCAAAAAAAAAATAGACTTGTTCAAACTAATTTAAAAAAAAAAACAGTTCAAACTATTTTAGAAAAAATAAAAATCAAAAAAAAAAAAACTTGTTCAAACCATAAAAACAGAACAAAACAAAACAAAAATACTGGTTCAAACCTATTTAAGACAGTTCAAATGAGCTTTCATTACATCACTGGCTGAACAAGTTATGGTATGGGATTATGAAGGAATACTGTTGACTGGGTGGGGGGGCCTCTAAGCTCAGTATACTGAGAGGTAGGCTTTGCAATGAGAGGTTCTGGGTACAAATCTTATTTCAGACATTTCCTAGCTAAAAGATTCTGAGTAATTCCCATTGCCTGGTCCTTACTAACTATTCAGGTAAGGATTTAAAAAAAAGGAAATGATTAGAAGGATGGCCTTAAAAAAAACCCAAACAAAACTTGGAAATACATGAACTGATAGAAAGTAAAATGAGTGGAACCAGGGGAATTTTTTCACAAAATAAAAGCAATATTATTCGATTGTAAATTATGAATGACTTAGCTATTCTCAGCAATACAATTCAAGAAAAATCTGAAGGACTTTTGATGAAAAATGTTATCTCCTCCAGAGAAAGATTTGATAAAATGTGAATGTAGATTCAACACACTTTTTTTAAAACTTTATTTTTCTAGTGTATTTTTCCAATTTGTTTGTATTTTCTTTTACAATATGCCTAATATGGAAATATGTTTTGCAGATAGAGAAACTTAAGTCTAAAGGAGATAAGCAATTTGTCCAAGGTCATATAATTGGCAAGTGTCAGTTAGGATTCAAGCCTGTGTTCTTGAATCAAACATAGATTTCTTTTTATTCTAAAAAACCTACTTTGAGATTGACCCCATTAGTCAACATGCTTGTGGAGATGCCATCTAGTCAACTGTCCTAGCAGGTGCTGCTGCCCCTGAATCTCAGGTACCAGGAGTACCTGAGAATGAAGATTCCAAATGTTCTCAGTAACAAATTTCCTAACATTGTCAAATGTCACATCATAAAATGGACATGTCATTACATAAATTGAGTTGGCATGTGCTTTATCATGGCAACTTAACGATAATAGGGGTCTGCCTATTTAACTTTCATCTGAAACCCTATGTTTTCTCCCCGATTTGAATATGAACTGATATCTGAAGGAACTGTCTAGCTCTAATTACAGTGGCACCAGTGCTTCTCACACAGTAAATGCCTAATAAAAGCTTTTTCGTTTATTCATTTATGTTGTATTATCTTTTTTCTAATTATATCTTTATTTACTTTTGCTGAAATTAGGAGAAAAAAACGGTTTCTTAATAGTTACATTTACCTGTTGAGATTTATTAAACCCGATATTTATTGACAAAGTTAAATGGATTCAAAAACATCACAGTTGGGAGGGAACTTTCCAAACCTTGTATTTGAAAAATAATAATTTTTATTTATACCTCTTCTTTCAATATCACTTGAATTATGCATGCATTTTCCCTATATGACTACCCAGAAAGGTATCCCATCTAAAAAATATGTTTAAAGAAAGAAAAATATTCAGTAAAATCAATTGATACAGGGGGGCAGCTGGTTAGCTCAGTGGATTGAGAGCCAGGCCTAGAGACAGGAGGTCCTAGGTTCCAATCCGGCCTCAGACACTTCCCAGCTGTGTGACCCTGGGCAAGTCACTTGACCCCCATTGCCTACCCTTACCAATCTTCCACCTATAAGTCAATACACAGAAGTTAAGGGTTTAAAATTAAAAAAAAAATCAATTGATACATAAAAATCTAAAAATAGATGCAGTTCCCTTGATTCTGATTACTTGATTCTATATCAGTTCATGTCTTTCCATGCTTCTTTTGAATTTGTCATATTTATTCTTTCATATAACAGAATAATATTATATTACATTAATTTATAAAATTCCTATATTGCTTCCAGTCCTTTGCTACTATATAATATTTTGGTATATTCAAGGAATTTCTTTTTTATCTTTGGCCTCCTTGGGACATAAGTCTAGTAGAGAAATCTCTGATTGAAAAGGTATGGTAATTTTTAGTCTTTTGATTTGAATAATTCTAAACTACTTTCTTAAAATTATTTTACTGATTTATGGCTCTACCAATAATACACTAGTGTGCTTATTTTTCCACAACCTCTCCAATGTTAAGTATTCCTATCTATTGTTACTTTGCCAATTTTTGGTATGAGATGAAAACCTGAGGTGTTTTGACTTGCATTTCTTATTATTCGTGATTCAGAGTATTATTTAATATGATTGCTAATAGTTTCCAATTTTTTTAGAATCATTTGAGAAAATGAAAAATAGATATAACTTTAAAATGTATTCATAGGGGATAGAGGAGTTCATGAGACACAGTTCTAGGACTCTCTACTTCCCAGTTAGGTGGCATAATATATAAAGTACTGGATTTTGATTCAGGATGATGAGTTCAAATCTAGCCTCAAGAAACTTGCTAGCTCTGTCTGCTTCAGTTTCTTCATCTATAAAATGGGAATAAGTTAAGTCGCAGTTTTCAAAATTATTCTAGTGAAGCAGTAGGAGAGTTTTCAATACAATAAATCACTAGGAAAAGTCTAATTATATGCAGACTTTTTAAAAGAAAAATATTACTCACAATTGTTTATTCATTTCTATGTAAAGAAATGTTTTAATTAAATAATGAGAGGTATATCTAAAGTGGGAAAGGTTCTTAGAAGTCATCTAGGACAACATTACCATTTTACAAATAAGGAAATTGAATTTTAAATGGGTGAATTGATTTGTTCAAAGTCATTAGAGCTAAGATTTGAATCCATATCTTTTGACTTCAGAAAGAATATTCCTTCCACTGTACTAGTCTTTTAGGTGATTTTTGTATTATAGTAATTGATAGTAGTGTAGTTAATTTTCCTTATTCTTTAATCTTACTAATTGGAAGGAGTCACTTAGGAAAAGACAGCAGAGGAGAGTCTGAAGTTTTCTTGACCTCAAAAGACACGGAAACTAACTGCATAAAATCAACACTTAAAACAGCAAAAATAGATATGAGTCTGGAAAGAAGATGAACAGATAAGGACAAGTAGGGAGAAATTCAGAGGAGAGTTTCTGTCCAGAGGCCCAGATTGGAATCTGAATCCACAGGGGAGGAGCCCGGGAGAGCAGCCTCTGTTTTGAAGACTGGGCTAACCCACAGCTGGAGACTGAAGGAGTGAACGCCTTGGAATAAGTGGGTGCCAGACTCTAAGGACAGAAATTCAAGCTTCCTGGGTAATAAAGGAGAGACTTTGGAGACCTGAAAAACCCTTACTGGACTCTTGCTCCATCCTGGGCAGTCGGAGAGGAGGAGTGAGAAAGGAGCAGGCACAGATAAGTATGTTTGCAGAGAGACTGGAGGAAATAAGTTATGATCACTTCCAGAAGAATGGAGTTGAAGGTTGTTGCTGCAGGTGGAGGTTGACTGGATGCTAACATTAGAAGTGGCGGGATGCCCTCAGGCTCTGGTTGAAGTACCTGAGGTTAATCAGGGACTGAGACTTGAGTGAGGGACCAGGAGTAAATTCTACTTTAAACATAAAGACTATAATAACTAAGAAGGCCCCAGAAACACACACAACACACACACACACACACACACACACACACACACACACACACACACACACACACACAAAGTCCTAAAACTTAAGATAATAAGCATCAACACTACAGGAACCCTGGGACTCTAGAAAAAAAAAATCCAACAATTAAGTCTATTGGTCTGTCCACCAAAATGAAATAAATAATTAAAATGAGCAAGCAAAGGGGAAAAAAAAAGCAACTACTTCTAGCTATTATGGGGACAGAAAAGAACTTGGATCAAATTCAGAGGAGAGTGAAGTAAAAACACTTGCACCTTCAACAGTAAAGAAATAAAAGCAATGCATGACAATAAAGAAAAATATCAAAGATCACTGAAATGGTAAAAGATCCAAATATGACAGAAAGAAAGGAAGAAGGAGACAAACAGTGAGAAGGAACCAAACAGATGGAAATTCACAGCTAGTAAATATGACATTTAATGTAATGGAATAAAATTACACATGGGAAGAAAATAGATAGCAGAAAGCATAAAAAACTAGGACCTGACAATATGCTATCTACAAGAAACACACTAAAAATGAGAGATAAACATAGAGGGAAGGTGAGAGGCTAGACCAGAATATTCTATGCCTTAGGTAATCCAGAGAAGGAATGATCTCTGACAAGTGTGTAAATAGAATTAGCTCCAGCCCATTAATAGTCAAAAATCTACTCAACCCAGGCGTGCTAATGATGTCACTCCCACCTCCCTTAGTGGGGAGGGGAGAGAGTTACCCACACGTGACAATAAGTAACAAATCAAGAATAAGGGACTGCCCTTTGGGCAGTCCAAATCAATGTAGAAACTGCCATTTGTCCATTTGAATTAGAGGTGGACCACAGGAAGTGATGAAAGACACATTCTCTTTAAGTAAGTGAGGGAACTTCCTGTGGGGGGAGTTGGCGTCTGGAACTGGAAGAAGAAGCATCTCCTGAGACCACAGACAGATTACACTCTGTATTGTCACGTGGGTAAGTTAGGCTGGCTTCCTTGGCCTAGCTGGGCCAATTCTAAACTCTGCCTATCCGGCTGTTGGGCCTTGCGGCTTACAGCTTCATTTATTTAGTCTTCTACCTCCCTCTTCTCTTTATCCCTACTCACTTTCCTGATTGTAAATAAACTCCTCAACCCGATGCTGACTTGGGTCTGATTTAATTACGGAATCAACCTGAATTGTTGATTCCTGGCGGCCACATATTTTAAAGATATAACTATAATAACTAAATTTTAATTCTTACACAAGACAGGGCTAAGAATAGATATACTTGAAAGGGATGAACAAGATAACTATAATATGCTGAGGAGGCTGGATGTAGGTCAATTAAGCATTATCAATATCAATGTTGTACCTATATGGGCCAAGGGTTATAGTGCCCAGATTTTAAAAGGAAAAACTAAATGAGATATAGATGGAAATAAATAGCAAAATAATAATAATAGCAAATGTTAATTATTCCCTCTCAGAACTAGATAAATCTAACCAAAAAATAAATAAGAAAGAAGTTAAGGAGATGAATAGAACTTTAACTAAGTTAAATAAGATAGATATCTGGAGAGCCCACATACACCTTCATGAGTTTAGGAGTAGATCTAAGTGTAAGTATATACATAATGAAAATATTCTTTTGGGTGGGACAACAATGGCCTACAAAGTAGAAATATTTTGCAAAAGTCCTACTTCAACACTCATCATACTAAGGAAGTAATTTTGTATCCCTGAGGGGTTGTGACACTGGAACAAAAATTCTACTAGATATGACCAAGTTGGAAAGACTTGCTTTGGTAAGAGTATGGTCCTGACAACAGATTGTCTCTGCTACCTAAGGACCACGTTAGCAAAATATGGTCCTTGTTATATTTCTTAGCTGAGAACCAGAAGGGCTAAACTAATTAAATTAAATGGTAGTTAGGAACATGGAAGAAATAGGCCTAACATTACCTTACTAGATCAGCTGTGATTTTTTTGTCTTTAGAAAACAAGATGGAAATATATATTGAGTTATAAAGTTTTTCATGCTCATTGAACTAGAGATGATTATTAAGGCTAGGCCTATGGACAATATTGAGAGGGTAAAAAATTGTATGTATGAAAACATCCATGGAAGCTTTACTTATCATGACAAAAATAAATGGAAATAACATGAATGCAATGAATAAGAAAAATGAATGAATAGATTATGATCTTTGACTATAATGGATTATATTATGTTTTTAAAGAAATGACAAAAATGGACACATAAAGAAAATAAGGAAATATTTAAGACATGAAAAGGGAAGAGAAGAAAATAAGAATATTTTCAAAATCAAGAGAAAAAGTATATAAGTACTTGCAATAATCTGGGACAATCCTGGAAGACTTATGACAAGGAATGCTAACCACCTCCAGAGAAAGAATTGTTAAGAGTCGCATGGATGTGGATCAAAGCATACTATCTTTCACATCAGTGTATTTACAGTTTTATTTTGGGGTTTGGATTTTGTATGAGTATGCTCTTCCAACAATGACCAATATGGAACTATGTTGTACATGATAATAAAAATAAAATAATATTAGTTTGCTAATGTCATCCTAACATTTCCATTTAATCTATTGAGTTGTTGCTTATTAGCCATATACTAATAGTACAAATATTTTTTCATTTCAGTGAAGCATTTGATACATAGTATTGTGTAAGAAGTATATGTACACCATGTAGACATCCCTCCAGTCTGTCAATCAATAAAATTTATTAATGCCCTACTATGTATTGGACATGGTGTTAAGCATTAGGATAGGAAGAAAGACAAAAGACGGTCCTTGTTCTAAAGAAATCTAAGATTTAATGGGAGAGAAAACATGCAAACATCTATATGCAAATTATATATACAGGATGGATTAGAGATAATATAGGGGAAGTACTAATATTCAGGGTGATGGGGGTGGGAGGGTTAGTAAAAGCTTCTTTAAAATGTGATATGTTGGTTGATATTCGAAAGAAACTATGGATGCCAGAAAATAGAGTCAAAGAGGGAGAGAATTCCAGGCATTGAAAAGAGAGAATGAAAATAATCAATTTTGAGAGATAGAGTCTCATTAAAGGAACAGGGAGGAGGCTAGTATCACTGGATCTCAGAATATGTGAGAATGTGTAAGGAATAAAGGAATTAGAAAGATAGAAAGGGGGCAGCGATCTCTAATATTAACATCTAGGAACATAAACATGCCTCTTCAGTCCAATCACCTGAAATGAATTAGCTGCATGTATGTTACATCAGGGATCCAATTCATTCTCTCCTATGAGCTGCTTGTAGATATTATCATTCAGGTGAACTATTAATGTTACAAGAAAGTATTTCCACAATAGGGATGCCTGAGAGAAAATGAATTCAGCTTATTTCTCCCTCTGTTCCAGTTGATTGGTTTGCTCAGTTCGCTGCTCTCCAACTCTATTCAAGGAAGGAGGAAAAAAGAAAAGAAAACATTGTGACTGCAATTAAATCTCCATGATCTGCTGACTTTGAACACACACACACACACACACACACACACACACACCCACACACACACACACACACACAAATATCACTTGTTAGAAACAGGTGATTAGAAGAGACTTTTTCAACTTAATAAAATGAGCAAATCTGCATTAAAAATAACTCCACCCATAATTTCACCAACAGGTTAGCTCTAGATTTGTTTTTAATGTCTTTATGACCCTAGAAAAGCAGAGATGAATTAAGCAATATGCAGCTGGCTTAATTGACTGAAGCACTGTTGAAATGTGATGTGGACTGACTTAATCAACCCATGGGCACTGATGGAATTAGACACTTTGTCCATTAGGAAATAGTGTGATCTTTCACTGATTTCCGAAGCTCCTGTTTATAACTATTGAAAGTGCTTTCAATTGTAGCTTGTGTGTCTATCTCCTCAGAGATTAAAGAAACATAAATGTTCATAGAAATTAAAAATGAGAGAGAGTCAGTGCCATCAATCACCTGTCTTTGCTGTCATCACAAATGTCAGGTTTGGGGCAAAGAACTGAACTGTATATTACTCACAATACTTACATACTTAAATATGTACTTAAAAAGAGATTCTAAATAAAATGTTGCCAAAATTACATGTAATTTACTTGTCAGGATAGTAACCAAAACATATTTTTTCACTTTTGCTGTCAAACCTTCACCGGTTTATCTAGTGCCTGAAAGTAGAGAAATAAAACCGTGAAATATATGGGTGCATGTACCTGTTTGTATGTGTGTGTGACTACTTTAAATCTTTCTCATATAAGTGAGATGGTAACCTCTCATATTCAAAACATAAATAGTAGTTTGTTTATTTTTTTAACTCTTCCAATCATGATAGCTTTACATGAATTGGCATTATAAGGGTTAGCTAAGACAGCATGAAGGGCATTCAGTGTAGAGTCAGGAAATCTGCCCAGTATCAATGGCAATTAGCTAATTTTTGCCTATATGTGACCTTTTATAGAATAGGGGGTCAACAAATTTATCAGTATACAAGTCATTTCCTAATTGAAAAATGATCAAATTTTAAGGGTTAAATTAGAGTTTTGACAAAATAAGAGAGCAGCTTTTAATAATTTAAGTTTTAATAAGAATATAGTAGAGTTGTAAATTAATATTATCCCTTTAAGCCAGAGAAAAGGAAACTAGTAGCTTTTAATAATTTAACCATTTAGTTTAATTAAAATAGAGATAGCAAAAGAATATAGTAAAATGAATATAGTAAAGGAGAGAAATGTAGGAAAGAGGTAGAGAAAGAAAATTTCCTAATGTCTATACTAATTATCCTATAACTACCTAAATTACTACCTATAAGTGCCTATAACTGCCATTAGAGAAAGTCCAGCTGATCACCCTTCAGCTTAGCTCACCAGGCAGAATCAATATATATATATATATATATCCCTACCACCAATTAATCACTAACCCACGCTATCAGCAACCAAGCCCCAATGACCAACTCACACCCAGCAACCAGCTTCTCTGAAACTGCCAGCCCTAACTGTCAGCAACTGCCAGACCTACCAACTGACGGGTGGCACCTTTTTATACCCTTGTCCTACCTCATTTCCTGTCTCTATGGTTCCTCTTTCCTGTCTCTATGGTTTCTCCTTCCTGTCTGTATAGTTTCTCCTTCCTGTCTGTATAGTTTCTACTTCCTGTCACTGTGGGCTGGTTAATCCCTACACATTTTTATGGTAAGAGGACCTCCAGGTCCCTCATTAAATAAAAAAAAAAAAGGAATGAAGAATTTCTTTTTATATTAAGATATAAAGTCAGTTTTCAGATGAAGAAACCAAAGCTATCTATAATAATATGAAAAAGTGTTCCAAATTATTATTGATTAGATAAATTCAAATTAAAAATCATTCTAAGGTCCCATCTCAGAAAAAGCAGATTGGAAAAAGAAGATGATAAATGTTGGAGGGGATGTGGGAAAATTGGGACACATCCATTCTGGAGTGCAATTTGGAACTATGCCCAAACAGGTATAAAACTGGGCATACTCTTTGACCTAACAATATCACTACTAGTTCTATATTCTATAGAGATTAAAAGGCTGGTAAGGGGGACCTATTTATGAAAAAAATTATAGCATCTTTCTTTTTGGTGGCAAAGACTTGGAAACTGAAGGGATGTTCATCATTGGGGAACAGCTGAACAAGTTGGTATATAATTGTAATGGAATACTGTTGTGCTCTAAGTAAAGATGAGTGGGAGAATTTCACAAAAACTTAGAACAACCTACATGTACTGATTCAAAGTGAAGTCAACAGAATCAGAATATTATGTATTGCAAAACAATAGTGTTTATTGGACAACTGTGAGTGACTTAGCTATTCCCATCAATGCAATTATCCAAAACGACCTCCAAGGGTATATAAGTAAAAACTCTATCTATCAGCAGAGAAAGAACTCATGAAGTTAGAATTCATATCTAAGCAGACCGTTCTTTATTTTCTTCATCTTTTTTATGTTTTCTTCCACAACATGACAAACATAGATGTATTTTATATGATAACATATCTATAACCAATGGAACATCTTTTACCTTCTCATGGAGAAGAAGAAAGGAGAGAATGTGGAACTCAAAACTGTCAGAAAAATGAAAACCAAGAATTGCTTTTACATGTAAATGTAAAAAAAAATAAACATCAATTGTGTAAAAAACAGCAATTCTTTCTGGATTCTAAGTTTTCATTTGTTCATTCACCCACTCATTTAAAGTTTCAAGTGACAGTAATGACACTCTTCCCCACAAATTGTCATAGTTTGAGAAACTCTATCTCATTATGAAGGAAGGAGAATTATATAGTGAC
Source organism: Gracilinanus agilis (assembly GCF_016433145.1). Taxonomy (NCBI): domain Eukaryota; kingdom Metazoa; phylum Chordata; class Mammalia; order Didelphimorphia; family Didelphidae; genus Gracilinanus; species Gracilinanus agilis. The sequence goes on from NC_058135.1 coordinate 83,521,861, forward strand.
TGAATTATGGCTATCCTGCTTATCTGACAATACAAATAGACCTGAGATTTATGTGGGAACATATGGCAACTAGGTGAAGTTGGTGATGCTAGAGATATATTAGGTGACCACAATGAGGAAAATCCAAATGCCTTTGTAGTACCTGCACTTCAGATTTGGAGAAAGAAGATGAAGAAGCTGTGAAAAAAGCAGTTTATTGGAGCTGAATTTTGAGGAAAATAACCAAGAAGGGAAGAGACTTTTCTTTTTCACTGTTCATTCTTCTTCCTGCATTCCCTTGACCTCAGATAGCTACTTTCCCAGGCTGACCTAGGGAAACATTTGTGTTCAGACTTTTGTTTGGCATTTCAAAACCTTCACAATTAACCTTTACAAACTTATTCTTTTATGCACCCTTTGGTCTAGCCAAAGTGACATTCTTGATATTCCTTTCACATGACAGTCATCCCATCTCTATACTTTCTCTCAGGTATTCCTCCTCTCCTGGAATGTAATTCCTTTCTCATTTATTTCACTTAACATTCCCACTTACTTTCACAGTACAATTTAAGCTCCATCTTCTAAATAATGTCTTGGCTGATCTCCTGAGATGCAAGTTCTTTCCCCATTTTTTAAAATTAGCTCATGTTTAGTTTGTATAAATCACATATAGTTATAAATATAGATGTTGTCAATTGCCCAGAATATAAAGATTTTGAAGTCAAGTTGTTGTATTGTGCTGTTATATCCTCAGTGCCTGATAATAAGAATTTAATAAATGATTTTTTTCTTGATGGAATGAATGGATAGCGATTGGAGTACCAGATAAAGAGCCATTGTTGTTAAATATGCCAAAGGTTTCTAAGATTGGTCCCCACAGGTTTGGAGGGTGCAAAAGCAGGGCAGGTGGTGGAAATTCCCACCCATGTCGAAATTGTAAAAAGTGAAAATAGTAGCAAAAATGAGAATTTCATAAAATAAAAGAAACAGACAATCTGGAAGCATAGTCCACTTGACTGAAATGAGTGATAAGGCATGTTCATCCCATTTATTGCTCTTCCTTTTATCACTTTGGTCTTTTTCCTCACAATTTTGCTGTTATATTAACTTTGTACTTGAATTTGGCTTCTTTTGTTTCCTATCATTTGGAGGACTTTACTATACCTCTTATGATTTCTTACTCCAACTCCCTAAAGTACTGTTAAAATTTTTAATCTATAAAATTTCATTCGAAAGTCACCTGGTAGTTTGAGTTGACTTAAATATTCCAATAAAATGGAAAATGGACATAGCAATGCAGCTAATGGAGAAGAATAAGCTATGAAACAAGAAAATAAATATGCTAAGCGATTTTTATATTTTTATTTATATATATTTTAAAATGTATACTGAAGTCATTTGGAGGAATGCCAGAAGATGGGGCAATAGATAAGAGGCTTATCAATAAAAAGTTGGTTAATAGATAATTTGGAGGCTATTGGTGTGCCACAGCAAATCATGAAGCCACCTATAAAATTACAGGAGTCAAAATCCCCACTAATCAAAGTATAGCTCACAATGAGAAATGTGTTTGTACTTGGAAGAAATATTGGTATCTATTAATGTTATAGACTTCTCATACATAGATTTGAATCATGGTCTTATTATTTCTTTATTTTTTCAAGATTTTCTAAAAAACTATACTTCTATATTATGTATGATATAATCAGCATTCCTTAATATAATTTTATAATGAGCATTATCAAGAACTGAAAAAAATAGTCATTTCCCCCCCATTTCTTTAACAAGACTGTATACTTTAAATTTACAATTATATAAAGCATCGAGGATTGAAACAATTTGAACACAGAAGAACATTTGAATTTAGCTTTACACCTCTGGTGCAACTGAATTTGTGACAAAAGAGAATCTCAATGTCTAAATGAAGGGATTTTCATTACATCAAAAGCCCTTTCTCCTTTGATTTTGCCAGTCTTCTCTTCATCATGCAGCTGTATACCTCCTCAAACTGTGTGTATCTGAGAGGGCTGAATGCACAGGTTTCTCTTGCTGCTCTGTGAATTGGAAATCTGTGTTACTTTCGGCATGTCGATTTTTACCTTCCCTGTGGAAATCAGGAGCATCACCTTCAGGATAATCCCAAACTAAATTGCTCAGAATACAAAAGTAGCTTTAGAAGCAGAGTTTGACTCCCCCCTCCCCTCCTTTTGTCAGTGTCTTGCTTGTCAAACAATGAAAGCAGAAGTTTTACTGTTTTTTTGTATTTTTTTAAATTTGCAGAATCCTGGTTTATAATGCCAGCTCTAACACTGATCAGTTATTACTATGACTTTTAGTTAGTAGCTTACCCTATTTGTGCCTCAGTTTCCTTATCTATAAAATAAAGAGAGAAGCAGGAAAAAAATAACTCGCTATTATAGCACTTTTTAATTGCCAAGGCATGGTCATCACGACATGTTGAGATACATAGAGCAAATATTATTATCCTCATTTTAGAGAGGAGAAAACTAATCATCAGAGACTTTAAATGACTTTTGAGAATCACACAACTAGCAAAGTGTCAGGACTGCAACTTATGTCCAGGACTTCTGACTCCAATATCAAGGCTTTTTTCTGTTTCTCATGTTCTAAAATAATAACATCTAATTGGTGCTAAGAAATTTTTATGCGTATTTCTTTCAAACTTTTTATGAATTAAATTGTTAACAACATTGCCATCCTGCTGGTATGAAGGTGTATCCATATGTTCAATGAAGAATGCTAGGGTATAATTATTTTTATTGTGATCTCTACCCATGATGAAACTTTCAATAAAAAATGCCAGTTTCTTTTAATGTAATTAAATATGTGATGTTATTCCATAAAGAAGGGCCTTTATTTTGTAGTCTCAGCTCTTATTTAGAATAATTAGATAACCACTATGCTTCATTTCTAACTAATTGTGATTGATTTATCTATGGAAACTATTGACCAAATCAGTGAACTCAACACTGCTCTGATTTCTGTCCTAACACAATTCATTTTAATTTCAATATCATGTGTGATACAAAAATAATCAGCTCCACATTTGAACTATCAATGGCTCATTAGGTTATCTCCAAATTAAAAGTTGGAATGGAAAAGAAAGCAGTCAATATTTTTTTCTAAAATTAAATTTCTATTTCCTTTCCTTGCTTCAGGCTGCATGTAATTAGAATTAGCATTAAAAAACATTTAAAACATTAAAATTAAGTTTCAAGTAGATTTTGAACAAGTACATTGGTGATAATATGTACTAATAGAAAAGTATTGGCCTGTGAGTCAGAAAAGCTGGGTTGGTAATTTTGGTTCTGTTACTAAACTAGCTTTCTGACCTTTTACCTCTTCTAGGGGGTACTATTTACTCATCTGTGAAATGAGAGTGGGACTACATAATTTCTAAAGTCCCCTTACCTCCCCTCAATTTTTATAAAAATCTCATCAATGATTAAGTCCTTTTGGATATAGCTCTAAAATAGTCCTGCTATTCACACTCTCCTCTAAATCAATGCATTTAGACAGTCCTCTGAGAACTCTCTCTTCTCATTTCACATAAGTCTGACATTATTCTCTATTTTCTCCTCCACTCTAAGCTCTGATGAATAGATTCTACTTTGTCTTTCCTCAAAATGTACCCTCTATTCATACACTGCGTCTCATTCCCTCTAGATTTCTCTGGCATATTGATTCCATGATCTCTACTCTCTAATCTCCAATCACTATCCACTGGATCCTTCCCTGCTCCCTAGAAATATGTTCATGTCTCCACTATTATCATGAAACACTCAGTTAATAGTCCCTTTCTCATTAATTATTACCTTATAATTCTCCTTCATTTCTTTGCTGCCCTCCTTAAAAACAGGTGAATGTATTCAGCACCTCTACTTCTCTTTCATTCTCTTCTAAACCCATTGCAATCCAGCTTTTCACATCACCACTCAAAAGAAATTGCTTTCTTCAACATTGCATGTGATGACTTAATCATCATGTCTGATAACCTTTTTTTCCCAATCCTTATCCTTTTGGACCTCTCTGCAGAATCTAATACTGCTAATCACTTTATCCTTTTTGTTTTTCTCCTCCTACTTGCCTGACTACTCATCATTTTTAGTCTCCTTTACTAGTTCTTCATCTTTATCACTTTGCTCAACTGAGCACTGTCATTCCCTTTAATCATATGCTATCTATTTTCTCTCTCTCTTTCTCTTTGCATATCTCTTTCTCTCTGTCTCTCTCTCTCTCTCTCTGCCTCTCTCTGTCTCTGTCTCCCTCTCTCTGAGTCTCTGTCTCTGTCTTTCTCTCTGTCTCTCCCTGTCTCTCTCTGTGTCTCTTTCTCTTTCTCTGTCTTTCTGTCTCTCTGTCTCTCTATCTCTGTCTCTCTATATATATATCTGTCTGTCTGTCTGTCTGTCTGTCTCTTTCCTGTGGAGATAGCATCATCTCCTGGGTATTTTTGATACTCATAAGTATTGATTCATCATCAGTATTTCTCCTCAATTCCAACTCTTCATTTCCAGTAGACTATTAGACATATCATAAAAGATGTCTTATGAATATATCAAAATTGACATTGAAAACAAAACTCATGATCTTCTTCCCTCACCCCTCCCAATTTCTCCTCTTTCTAACTTCCCTTATAATGCTGAGGGTAGTACCATCCATCTCAGAGATACTTGCTGTCCTACCTAACTTCTTAGTCTCACTTGTTCTGCATACTTGATCCATTATTAGCCTTTTCCTATTTTCATAGTCTTTCTCATTTTTCTCTCTTTTAGAGTCAAGTGGCTACCGCTCTAGTGAAGACTTTCAGAAACTTTTCCCTTGACAATCTCATTAGTCTTCTAAGTCTCCCTACCTGAAATATTTCTATATATCGATTGATCTTCCATGTAACAATTAAAGTGATTTTCCAAAGCATATGTCTAACTATGTCATCCCTTTGCCCAAAGATTTCTCTTTACCTTTAGGACTGAATGTTAGATTCTCTGTTTGGTGTTCAGTGCTTTTCAAGACATGACCTCTTTCTTTGTTTTCAATCATCTTACACATTCCTACCCTGCTGAATAATGTGTGGCCTGGTGATATAGGACTACTTGCTATTACTTACACATGACACTCCCTCTGCTCTCTCCCTGGCTTTCCACTGGCCACACATCTCCAGATTCTTTTACTCCTCTGAGTAGACACTATTGTTTGTTAGTAAAGTCTTTCCATTCCCTCCAGCCATGTGACCTTTCTCCTTTAAAGTTGCTTTTCCTTTGTTCTCTACATATTTTCTAGGCACCTATTTATTTATTTATTGATCAATATCCCAAATAGCCCCTTGAAAACAGAATATTATTGTGAATTTTTTCTACCAGCACTTCTCATAATGCTTGACACATAGTAAATATACAAAATTTACATTTTTATTATCAAGTGATAGTGTGGACCTTCATTAACTTCAACTGGCTAACAGGTCCTTCTGCCTCCATTTTCTCCCTTCTCTGAATTCTTCCTTTGAATTGTTGGCCAGATAAATTTCTGTGCATATATTTTACTAGGGCTTTGTTCCTTCCCATAAATCTCTTATGCCCCTATTCCTGCTGAGTTTGGACTCCTTAATGTGTATTCAAAGCCTTCTCCTATCTTTAGCCTTCCTACCTACTCAAACTTATTTTACTCTGCAACGTGTTCTCAGAAGTCTAATGAAGCTTTAATAATAACCTCTGCATATTGAATGGAAACTTCTCTTTCCTTTTTCTGGTCCTTTACTCAAACTGCTCATCATCTTTGAATGATCGTCATTACAATTTGTCTGTTGATTCCCTTTCCATGATTTAAAGTTCAACTAAAATATGACTTCCTTCTTCTACGAAGAATATTTTTTACCTTCTCCCCACCTAGCTTTTTTTATTACTCAGAAATAACAACTGATTGTTTTATATCTCTCTAGGCACTGTGGAACATTTTGAGCTTAGTCAGATATTGAAGACACGAGGTCATCACCTCTATCCCAGGGAATCATTAGTGATCCTGACTTTTGCCTTGTCACTTGACTTTGATGATTCTGGAAGGGAGAGCAAACTCTACAACTTTATGCAACTCTGCCTCACTTAAATCTAATTCATGCATGAGTCAAGGCATTACCTGTAATGTCTTTGATCCTCTTTAAAAAAGAAACACAAACAAACAAAACAAAAACAAAACAAACAAAATAACAAAAACTTCTCTCTAAAGGTATTTTATTAATGTATAATGGGGATCTCATGTTTCATACCTCAAGAGAAGATTGAGGTTAGACACTGTGTTTTATTAAAACTTTTATGTTTCATCCATTGCCTAGTACAGTGCTCTAAAAATAGTAAATCTTTAATAAGTAAATACATGTTGAATGAGTGAATACCATATGTCTAACATTTGTAATAAGTTCTACTTTTAAAACCTTACTTCAGTATTGTATCTTAGAATGAAGGTTATTCTGGATTCTCAAAGGAAATGGTATACAACTAAAGTTCTAATAATTATATCATGCTGAAAGTTTTCAAGTATGAATAGAAAACATATTAAGTGTCTCTTGTACAAGAACCATTCTGACGAAAATTAGAAAGACTCATCAGCAGAAAGTCTGCAGACTAATTCTTGGCCCCAGCACCTTTTGAATACTTTCTACTAAAACATGAAAAGGTCCTTATGCATATTGTTGAAGAAAAAATCTCTAGTGAAGAAAGCCCAGATCACTGGTTATCCTAAAACATAAATGACAGATTTAAATGGTAATGAGCTATTCCTCTTCACCAGCAAAGACAAAAGTAGAAAAAATGGATTTACATTTAGTTAAAAGGTGGTAATATGTTTCCATAGGAAACTTTTAATTTTTTCTTTAAAATTTGCTTTATTAATGACCTTTGCTTTACTAATCATCCCAGATCTCACCAAAAATACAAAACTGAAAGTAAACCTAAATGATATATTGATGTCATCTGACATCTGATGTGTTAAAGACACTGATGTTAAAATTCTTATAAGATTCTTTTTTTTCCCTTTTACCAAGTTAACCCCAAATCCATAAGGAATAGACTCCAACTTGTCACTCTACATACCACAATATACCACACTATACCATACCATACTCTACATAACATAATGTACCATATCTGACAAGACTGTACTGATAGCTATTTAAGAATGAACCATTTCAAGGCATGAGGAAAAGCTCTGGGAAAAAAAATTCAAAGCACTTAAAATTTGTTTTCACACATGGTTTGTATTGCATTTCTGGGATCCAGATATGGTTAAGCTTTTAAGAAAGAGACTTTGCGTGTTGAGATTCATGGAAGAATTCTACTTTCAAACCATAATTCTTTTTTTCCAATTATGATCAGACGTCTATCATTTACAGTCAAGAATTCACTCAATTAAAAGATCATCTCCTCTCTTGAAAACGAGCTTAAAATTGTTCTAAATTATTCCCCTTTGTTTCAGGAATATTACTCCCAATTTCCTAGGAATGATTACAATATAGATAGACAGACAGACAGACAGACAGACAAACAGACAGACAGATAGATAGATTGATATAAATGTGAGGAGGTAAATAAGTAAGCATTTACACTGGGGTATTTATGTTGTACTTACTATGTGCTAAACACCATGCTCAGCACATTACTATTGTCATTTCATTTGATCTTCATCAAAATCTTGTGTCAGGTAGTTATTATTACCATCAGTTGAGAAACCTGGGGCAAAGTACCCAAGGTCACAAAGTTAATAAAGGTATATTTCACCAAAAAAATATACACATCTTTTAATTCATATATTTTCCCATTCTTTACATCTTTATATAATCTCCTTGGAGGGTAGAATAATGGAAAGAAAGCCAGGTTAGAAGAGATAAAAGGTTATGGTTCCTATTATGGGTCCAAATTTACTTATTTTGGTTCCTGGATTGGTCATCTCACCACCCTGAACCTTATGTCCCTCATTAGCAAACTTGTAAAAATAATAATTTTATTATATACTTCATAGTATTATTATAAAGAATCTACAATATAAACCATAAATATCTATATAAATGTGAGATAAAGCACTATGTGTATATATCTCTGAGGAATCATGCCTTTGTCTATGCTATTATGGAAGCCTAGTGAAAAGCTAACTCAATTTTAACCATAAATTTTATAACATTTTACTTAACAAGCATGTGTAAAGTAAATAAGCATAAGCATGAAAAGGACTGGATCTGTGACTTTATTGTCATAAAAATAGAACCCCAAACCAATGCAGTTTGGTAGTCTCATATGAAAACCCCCCTTTAAGTAGTTACCTAGGGCAATGAGAAATTAAATGACTTGCTGAATGCCATAAGTCAGTATTTATCAGAGGTAACACTTGAACCTAGGACTTACTGTCTCTAAGACCCCTATGTCTTATAAATATTATGCCTTATTATACATATATTGATCATGTGTATATTATATATATATGTGATTATGTATATATTTATACAGTATATATTTGTATAATTATGAATAAATATTGTGTCTCATAAAATCCTGTATTAGAAGGAAAAAGCAATGAAAGGAGGGGAAAGCAATTCCACAAAACCAACCAACATAATGACTGCGATTGACATTATTTGTAATATTGGTTATGTATTATCTCCCCATCTCCAAAGAAGGAAATGAACCACATTTTGTCAATTCTTCTTTAGAGCTATATTTTAATTTAATAATTAAAATTATTCATTTTAAATGAAGTATTTCTGTGATACGTCACTTCCATTTTCTCATTTATGTGTAAATATATATATGTATATATATATATATGCATGTGCATGTGTATTTATCCATATAAACACTGCTGTGCCATATTACAAAAGCAAATATACATTTTTTAAAGAGTATTCTCAGCTCTATATAATCCTGTGACTGAATGGGAAAGAATCCCCTATGAAAAATGTAGAAAAACTCAGAGATATTTTAGTTTGGCTTCACTAATATTCATTCTTCAAATTATACCCTTTTGCAACATTTTTAAATATGCAGTAGTGGAAATCATTCTTAAATGGCAATATTATGCTGTCTGCCTAAACAAACTGTCTCCACTGCATTCCATAGACAAATCTTCACAATAGGACTGAGAATAGACTTTATTACTATAGTGAATGGCTCCTAGACCAAAAAGCCTATACCTTGCTTTTAAATCTTTTATAATGTTCTGTTCCTTGTTTCTATAGCCAGATTTTGCTCATTCTTTTCTTAAAATGCTGTTCCCTTTACTGACTCAAAGATTACTATCAGATGTCACATAGATTTCTTAACCGTATATCATAATGCCCATTAAACTATGTGCCTATGGACCTATGGAAAATAATACTAAATAATGCTGTGCACAAAGTCTCAGTGCACCCATGCATCAGGATAAGTAATAAAATGCTTTAGTGGCTGCAGATGGGGTACTTTAAGACAGGGTTACAAAAGGTCCCGGTGCTCTCTTTCAGAGAATATGTCAAATGGCTCCAGTGGATCCCATTCCCACATAAACTAACAAAACAAGAGATGTTCCTAAACTACCCTTTCCTCCTAAGAACCTGTTACCAAAACAGCCACTTGAGCTTAAGATTTGTAGGGAATTGCTTCTATCATGCTGGTTAAAACAACTTTTCAGAAAAGCATCTTTCCATCATTCCTTTGATCATTAATGGCATGTTTAACAATCTAACTTCATTATAAAGTTGACCAGAGCACATTATTTTTATTTTCTCTCTCCTTCTCCTTCTGTCTCTCCCTCTTCCTCTCCTTCTCCCTCTCTACTCTCTTCTCTCTCTCTCTCTCTCTCTCTCTCTCTCTCTCTCTCTCTCTCTCTCTCTCTCTCTCTCNTCTATTGCCATGAATTTTCCCAATTCAATACTCTGTCTAACATTATATTTGAGCAGTAGCCTGAATAACAATATTTTAGAAAATTAATTAGGCATTGAGATAATGAGCTTTTCTCCTCCTTGGGTCCCTCTTTTCTCTGAAGTAGTGTCAAATATTCCACCCAAACTAAACTATGGCTTTTGTGAAACAATGGGATACAGGTTTCCATGTGGGTGTCTTTTGTTTTTTAAAATACTGTCTTTAAAAGGAAAATTAAATTAGTGAATTTAACTTCCATAATCCTGTGGTATCCAAGTATATTTTGTTTCAAAATTAACATCTCTCTCTCTCTCTCTCTCTCTCTCTCTCTCTCTCTCTCTCTCTCTCTCTCTCTCTCTCTCTCTCTCTCTCCTCCTGTCTGTGTCTCTCTTCTCTCTCTTTCCTGCTCTCTCTTCTCTTCTCTTCTTTCCTTCTCTTCTTTCTCTCTCCTCTCTTTTCTCTCTCTTCCCTCTCCTCTCTTCTCTCTTCCTCACCTCTCTTCTCTCTTCCTCTCATTTTTCTCTCTCCTCCTCCTCCTCCTCCTATTCCTTCTCCTTCTCCTTCTCCTTCTCCTTCTTCTCTCTCTCTTTATCTCTCTCTCCTCCCACTCTACATCCCTCTCTCTCTGCATCCCTCCCTCTCTCCTGTCTTTCATAAATATGCCGACCCCAATATATTCCTTTTATGTCACATTAAAATTTACATAATGTTTTCTCATAATAACCCTATCAGGTAGGAAATTGGAATGTTAATGCACTCAAATAAATATTATTATCCCTGATATACCAGTGAGGAAACTGACATAAAGAGTGATCAGTGACTTGTGCAGGATTGCCTAACAAGGAAGCTAAGCCTCTAGTAAGGAGAGTTTATATATGTGTATACATATATATATGAACTCTTTAATGTGAACTAAAAGAAGATTTCTAAATGTGTCATTAAATGAACTTTTCTCATTCTTGTTTATTCATATGTTTTTGGGAAAGGAGTACTGTTTTTATAATATATGATAGTGGTCAATTTCAAATACACATCAAATATTCCAGAAAGATGTAATTATATATTATTAGAAAAATCATATACATGAAAATATAAACTTTCTTCCTTTCAAAAAAAATGAAAGATGATGGGTATAGAATATATCTCACATTGTGAAATAAGGTCACTATATTTTCTCCACCTGTCTACACTGTAAGTGGCACCTTTCCTGATTGCTTAAGAGGGTGCACAAACTCAGTCACTCAGAAACTTGAATGACATGAGAAAGAAAAATAAGTTAAGGAAAGAATGAATAAGGGTAGAATCCCAAAATAATAAAATTTCAGAAAAGATTGGAAAATAAAAGAATTAGTAAATGGGTCCCAGAAGAAAGAAAATCTTCTTAGAAAAAGGCATAGTAAAGCAAAATTAAAAAAAAAAATGAAAGAGAAAATTTTGAACTAGTCCACTTAACAGAAAGGGAATAGAAGGGCAGTAGGAAAGTAAAAATAGCTAAATAAATGAAAAAAATAATTTTAGGCAAATGCCCAAACACAGAGAGAAAACATAGGCATATCAATAGCCTGGGGAAAAGAAGAGAATTATTAAGAAAGAAAAATATGAATGAAAATGTACACACCACACTCATAATTTTGAACATAAATTGATACTCAATCATAAATTGAAACTCAAAAGTAAAAAGAATGGCAGACTGGTAAACTTTACCTTCCATTTTAGAATCAATATTGCTGATTGAAACAAAGATAAAAGAAGAGTCTAAGGGCTAAACAATAGGGCATGGGGGGAGGTGATTATCCAGGGTCCTGCACTTAGGAAATGTCTGAGGTCATATTTGAACCGAGGACCTCCCATATATAAGGTTACTCTCAATCCACTAAACCACCTAGATGCCCCTGAGGGAAAACAATTTAAAAACAAACCAATAGATTTAACATCAGAGACAGGAATAAAGTTCATTTGGCATTAGGTAAATCAAATAAATCTTTTTTCCACAAATCTTTTTTTTAATTATTTTAAAAAGGAGATCTTTGCTATCCACATTCAGAGGAAGAACTGAAGGAGCAGAAAAACAGAATAAAAACAACTGCTTGAACACATGGGTTGACGGGGATATGATTTGGAATGCAGAATCTAAAAGAACACCCCAGTGCAACTATCAATAATATGGAAATAGGTCTTGATCAATGACACATGTAAAAAAAACCCAGTGGAAATGCATGTCAGCTGGAGGGGGGGAGTTTTTTTGGGGGAGAGAAAGAAAATTAATCATATAACCATGGAAACATTTTTTAAAAACTAAAAAAAAATAAAAGAGGATCTTCACTAACTCCATTTTTTTTGTTCTAAGTGATCAATAAGGATTTTTTTCTGTCTTTCCTTTAGCAACAATTTAGATAATTAATATTTTTCTACTTTCAGCTCTTATACTATTATGAGTCAAATTTATAAAAATAAATTGGGAAAATACCTTAAAATTATCTAATCAACTTATTTGTTTTATATATGTAAAAACCAAAGTTCTTATCCTGTGACTCAACCATACTAGTCACATAGAAGAGAACTTAAATTAAATTTCAGAACTTCCATTTCCTGATCTAGCCTTCTTTCCACTATTCTCATTAGGGGAGGAGGTATAGAGATACAAGGTGCAAATGGGAAATGGTGACAGGTAATATAGAAACTGGTCAAATTTTTATCAAAGGTCATACAAATTTATTTTCCTTAAAGATTATATTGATTTTATTTTTCATTACAAATTGCTTTTTATCTCTGTGTTCATTTTGACTATTCTTATTTTTAAGGTTTCAGTTTATCTACACTCCCTAGACTAGATTTCAATTGCAAAAATCTTGTGAGAAGGAACTCCTTTTGAGAAAAATGCAAGGTGATATCACTTGCTTTAGCCTTTTGGGGTTTAAGGGTTACTTTTGCCAGAAGCTAGTTGTGGGATAAATAGTTCTGGGAGATTTTTTGTTTTGTTCTGTTTTATTTTGTTTTGTTTTATTCAATCTAATCATTGTTTATAGCTTCTGCATGAACGAGAGGAAACTACCCTATCATCTAACTGTTGAAGAGCTCATCTGTTTTGTTCATGAGGTCTAAAAAATATTCACAGGACCATATTGGTCCCTTTAAAAATTTTTGGTCAAGTATTATGAACAACAATAGAAAAGCAATAGCACCAAAGCTTTCAAAGATTCTATTCAGTTCAGATTAAGCATCGATAAGGAAAGGAGAGTGAAAGAGAAGGTGAGTTTATTGGAGTCATACAGAAGCTTGGTTGCTAGGGGAACCTTTTCCATATTGCAAGAAAATGATCACAATGATTTTATACAGACCAAAGGAAAAATGGAAGTATTATCTTTTCTCTAACCTTGCTCCTAACCTTTAAGAGAAACAAAAACAAAGAGTATGTGGGTAGAGTTAGGGAAAAGGCCTTATTTGTTCTGTAGAAAATTGCTTTATGTCTATAAGACAAAAGAGTAATGAAGACCTGAATAATGAACAACTTGTCAACTTGGGTAAAGTGATACTTGGCTAAAACCCAAGCATCACTATTCATCAACTGATAGCAACCAGAAATACCAATAGATGGAAATGGCTAGACTCCAAAGGACTAGTCTAATAAAAATTTATGTCCCAGCTCTCATCCAGAAGTTTCATTGGATCCCTGGGATTCATTCTTAGGACGACTACTCCACCACTGCAGCCTGACCCTCTGACCTAAAGCCTTACTAGTACTTCCATGAAAGGAATGTGTCCAGGTCGGCCTTGCATCATTCTACTGAAAGATGCTCTCTGGACCCTTACAAAACCATAAGATGTGACTTTTCCCCCCTCTAAATCTCCCAAGCTTCTTCAAGAAAAGGACTATCTTTTTTTCTACTTCTCTCTAGCACAATGCCTAATATATAATAAGAATTCAATAAGCTTTTTTGTTATTGAACAACATAAACATCCTTAAAGTAAAAAGACCTACAAAATATGTAGGTATCGATGTTAAAAATATTTTTTCTTAATCGTCTCCATTAGTACTGGTTAACTTCTATAATTAATTATTAGAACTTGGGAAACTACAGAATGTACTGACATGAGGATGCTACTTGATAAAGAGAACTATGCAAGGTACAGTTTCTTATATTTTTCTTATCTTAATGAAAAATTTAAAAATAGTATACTAGCAATTATATCATTTACTTAACACTTAGATTTTATTGGTGTAGTAATATTCTTTTTTAAAATATTTATTAATATTTATATTTTAGAAAAGTTATGCTCTTACTTTCCCCTTCACCCTCCAACTTTCCCCCCCTATAGCCAATGCGTGTTTCCACTGGTTTTAACATGTGTTATTGATCAAAACCTATTTCCAAATTCTTGTTAATTGCATTGGTGGGGTAGTTTCTAGTCCACAACCCCAATCATGTCTGCCTCAACCCATGTGTTCAAGCAGTTGTATTTCTTCTGTTTCCACTCCTGTAGTTCTTCCTCTGAATGTGGGCAGCATCTTTTCCATAAATCCCTCAGAATTGTCCTGGGTCATTGCATTGCTGCTGGTACAGAAGTTCATTACATTCTATTTTACCATAGTATATCAGTCTCTTTGTACAATGTTCTTCTGGCTCTGCTCCTTTCACTCTGCATCAGTTCCTGGAGGTCTTTCCAGTTCACCTGGAACTCCTCCAGTTTATTATTCCTTTGAGCACAATAGTATTCCGTCAATAGCATATACAACAATTTGTTCAGCCATTCCCCAATTGAAGGGCATACACTCATTTTCCAGTTTTTTGCCACCACAAAAAACGAGGCTATACATATTTTCATACAAGTCTGTTTATCTATGATCTCTTTGGGGTACAAACCAAACAAAAGAATGACTGGATCAAAGGGTAGGCATTTTTATAGCCCTTTAAGCATAGTTCCAAATTGCCAGCCAGAATGGTTGGATCAGTTCACAACTCCACCAGTAATGCATTAATGTCCCAGTTTTGCTATATCCCCTCCAACATTCAATACTCTCCCCTTCTTTCATTTTAGCCAATCTGCTAGGTGTGAGGTGATACCTCAGAGTTGTTTTGACTTGCATTTCTCTAATTATTACAGATTTAGAACACTTTCTCATGTGCTTATTGATACTTTTGATTTCTTTATCTGAAAATTCATGTCTCTTGCCCATTTATCAATTGGGGAATGGCTTGATTTTTTATACAATTGATTTAACTCCTTGTATATTTGAGTAATTAGACCCCAGTCAGAATTTTTTGTTATAAAGATTTTTCCCCAATTTGTTGTTTCTCTTCTGATTTTGGATACTTGTTTTTGTTTGTACAAAAGCTTTTTAGTTTGATATAATCAAAATAATTTATTTTACATTTTGTAATTTTCTCTAACTCTTGCTTGGTTTTAAAATCTTTGCTTTCCCAGAGAACTGACAAGTATACTATTCTGTGTTCACTTAACTTATTTATAGTTTCCCTCTTTATATTCAAGTCATTCACCCATTCTGAAATTATCTTGGTGTAGGGTGTGAGATGTTAATCTAAACCTAATCTCTCCCATATTGTTTTCCAAATTTCCCAGAAGTTTTTGTCAAATAGCGGATTAATGTCCCAAAAGTTGGACTCTTTGGGTTTATCTTACACTGTCTTGCTGATGTCACTTATCCAAAGTCTATTCCACTGATCCTCCCTTCTGTCTCTTAGCCAGTACCATACCATTTGAGGACCACTACTTTATAGTACAGTTTAATATCTAGTCCTGCTAGGCCCCCTTCCTTCACATTTTTTTTTCATTATTTCCCTTGATATTCTTGATCATTTGTTATTCCAAATGAACTTTGTTATAGGTTTTCCTAATTCAATAAAAAAGTTTTTTGGTAGTTTTACAGGTATGGTGCTAAATAGGTAAATTAATTTGGGTAGAATGGTCATTTTTATTATGTTAGCTCATCCTACCCATGAGCAATCAATGTTTTTCCAATTGTTTAGATCTAGTTTTAATTGTTTGGAAAGTGTTTTGTAGTTGTTTTCATATAATTCCTGTGTTTGTTTTGGCAGATAGATTCCTAAGTGTTTTATATTGTCTAGAGTGATTTTAAATGGTGTTACTCTTTCTACCTCTTGCTGCTGTGATGTGTTGGAAATATATAGAAATGCCGATGATTGATGTGCATTTATTTTGTATCCTGCAACTTTGCTAAAGTTGTTGATTATTTCTACAAGCTTCTCAGTTGATTCTCTAGGATTTTTTAAGTAGACAATCATATCATCTACAAAGAGTGATAGCTTAGTCTCCTCATTGCCTATTTTGATACCTTCAATTTCTTTTTCTTCTCTAATTGCAACTGTTAGTGTTTCTAGTGCAATGTTAAATAATAGAGGATATAATGGGCATCCTTGTTTCACTCCTGATCTTAATGGAAAGGCTTCTAATTTATCCCCATTGCATATGATGCTTGTTGATGGTTTTAGGTATATACTGTTTATTATTTTGTCTGCGTGCTGTATTTTGTCAAAGACTTTTTCAGCATCTAATGAGATAATCATGTGATTTTTGCTCGTTAGATTGTTGATATGGTCAATTATGTGGATGATTTTCCTAATGTTGAACCATACTAGCATTCCTGCTATAAATCCCACCTGATCATAGTGGATCATCTTTTTGATCACTTGCTGGAGTCTCTTTGCTAATATTCTACTTAAAATTTTTGCATCTATGTTCATTAGGGAGATTGGTCTATAGTTTTCTTTCTCTGTTTTTGATCTACCCGGCTTCGGAATCAGTACCATATTTGTGTCATAAAAGGAATTTGGTAGGACTCCTTCTTTGCTTATTATAACAAATAATTTGTATAGTATTGGGATTAGTTGTACTTTGAATGTCTGATAGAATTCACTTGTGTATCCATCAGGCCCTGGCGATATTTTCTTAGGAAGTTCTTTGATGTCTTGTTCAACTTCTTTTTCTGATATGGGATTATTTAGGTATTCTATTTCTTCTGCTGTTAATCTACACAATTTGTATTTTTGAAAATATTCATCCGTATCTCCTAGATTGTTATATTTGTTGCTATATAATTGGGCAAAATAGTTTTTAATGATTGCCTTAATTTCCCCTTCATTAGAGGTGAGGTCTCCCTTTTCATCTTTGATACTGATGATTTGGTTTTCTTCTTTCTTTTTTTTTTTAGATTGACCAGTACTTAGTCTATTTTATATGTTTTCTCAAAATACCAGCTTCTAGTCTTATTCATTAATTCAATAGTTCTTTTACTTTTGATTTTATTAATATCTCCCATGATGTTTAGTATTTCTAATTTAGTTTTCATCTGGGGATTTTTAATTTTCTCGCTTTCTAATTTTTTAAGTTGCATGCCCAATTCATTAATTTCTACCCTTCCTAATTTGTTAATATATGCACTCAAGGATATCAATTTCCCCCTGAGTACTGCCTTGGCTGCATCCCACAGAGTTTGGTAGGATGTCTCATCATTGTCATTCTCTTCAATGAAATTGTTGATTGTCTCTATGATTTCTTCTTTGACCAGCTGGTTTGGGAGAATCATATTATTTAATTTCCAATTAGTTTTTGATTTTCCTGTCCAGGTGCCCTTATTAATTATTATTTTTATTGCATTATGATCTGAGGAGGTTACATTTATTATTTCTGCTCTTTTGCATTTGTTTGCAATGTTTCTATGCCCTATTACATGGTCAATATTTGTTAATATGCCATGTGCATCTGAAAAGAAGGTGTATTCCTTTTTGTTCCTATTTATTTTTCTCCACATACCTATTAAATCTAATTTTTCTAGAACTTCATTCATCTCTCTTAGTTCTTTCTTATTTATTTTTTGGTTTGATTTATCTAGATCTGAAAGATGGATATTTAGATCTCCTACTATTATGGTTTTACTATCTATTTCCTTCTTGACATCTGCCAGTTTCTCCTTTATGAATCTGGTTGCTATTCCATTTGGTGCATACATATTGAGCACTGTTATTTCCTCATTGTCGATACTGCCTTTAATCAGGATATAATGACCTTCCCTGTCTTTTTTAATCATATCTATTTTTACTTTGGCTTTGTCAGAAATTATAATTTTTACTCCTGCCTTCTTTTTCTCATTTGATGCCCAAAGGACTTTGCTCAAGCCCTTTACCTTAAACCTGTATATGTCCGCCTGCCATATATGTGCTTCTTGTAGACAAAATATGGTAGGATTTTGGTTTTTAATCAACTCTGCTATTTGCTTCCTTTTTATGGGTGAGTTCATCCCATTCACATTCAGAGTTATAATTATCAGTTGTGTATTCCCCAACATTTTGGTATCCTCTACTAGTTCTACTCCTTCTTCTTACACTATTTCCTTTTAAACCAGTGGTTTGCTTTATGCCAGTAACTCTTGTCTCTTCCTTTGATTTACTTCCCTTTCTATCCTCTCCCTTATTATTCACCTCTTTTTATATTTAAGGCCTAATGAATTCCCTCCCTCTTCTTCTCCACTCCCTTTTATGACCTCCCCAATTCCCTGCTCCCCTTGGTTTATCCCCTCTGACTTTCTCAGTAGGGTAAGATAGAGTTTTATATGCAAATGGATAAAGCTACTCTTCCCTCTCAGGGTTAATTCCACTGAAAGTAAGGTTTACATATTACCTCTTAATAGTCTTTTCCTCTCCTTCTTATAATAGTATTCATGCCCTCCCCTTCCCATGCCCTCTTTGTGTGTAATAGAATATCCTATTTTTCTTATTCATTCAAGTTTATCTTGGTGTACTCTATATTCCCTTCCCTCTTTCCCACCCCATATAATCTTAGATCATTTAGTATTCCAGCCTCTCCCTATGAATAATTCTTCTAATTCCTATAATAGTGAATACTATAATAGTGAGTAGAGTTCGCTACAGAGAATTACACATAACATTTCTCCACATAGCAATACCAATAATTAGATCATATTGAAGCCCTTAAAGAGGCAAATTTAAAAAAAATAAGAGTTTTCTTTCCCCTCTGTTTCTTATTTACCTTTTCATGTTTCTCTTGATTTTTGTGGTTGGATATTGACCTTTCCATTTAGTCCTGGTCTTTTCTGTGCAAATACTTGGAAATCTTCTATCTTGTTGAATGCCCAAACTTTCCCCTGGAAGTATATAGTTATTTTTTTTTGTTTTGTTTTTTTGTTTTTTACATTTTTAAACCCTTAACTTCTGTGTATTGTCTCATAGGTGGAAGAGTGGTAAGGGTGGGCAGTGGGGGACATGTGACTTGCCCAGGGTCACACAGCTGGGAAATGTCTGAGGCCAGATTTGAACCTAGGACCTCCCGTCTCTAGTATAGTTAGTTTTGATGGGTAGGTGCCAGTTCTCTTGCCTTTCTGAATATCATATTCCAAGCCTTTTGGTCTTTTAGTGTAGAGTCTCCCAGATCCTGTGTGATCCTGCTTGGTGCTCCTTGATATTTGAATTGTCTCTTTCTGGCTTATTGGAAAATTTTTTCTTTTACTTGGAAGCTCTTGAATGTGGCTATTATATTCCTGGGGGTTATCTTTTCTGGGTCTAGTGTAGAGGGTGATCTGTGGATCCTTTCAATATCTATATTTCCCTCTTGTTTTATAACTTCAGTGCAGTTTTGCTGAACAATTTATTTTAGTATGGAGTCCAAATTTCTATTAATTTCTGCTTTTTCAGGAAGACCAATAATTCTCAGATTGTCTCTTCTAGACCTGTATTCTTGGTCTTTCACTTTCTCATTGAGATATTTCATGTTTCCTTCTATTTTATCAGTCTTTTGATTTTGTTTTATTTGTTCTTGCTGTCTTGAGAGATCATTAGCTTCTAATTGCTCAATTCTAGCCATTAGGGACTGGTTTTCCTTTTCAATCTGGTCATCTCTTGTGTTCAATTTGCTTATCAGTTCATTTGATTTTTGAGCCTCACTTTCCAATTGAAAAATTCTGCCTTTTGAATTGTTATTTTCTTGTAAGATCTCTTCCATCTTTCTCATCATCTCATATTTGAACTCTTCAATAGTTTGTGGTCAGTTTTCATTTTTTGGGAAGGTTTGGATATGATTACTTGTTTGTTCTCCTCTGCTGTTTGCTCTGTTATCTGGATTTTATCTGTGTAAAAGTTGTCGAGTGTTCCAGATTTCTTCTTGATGATCTTTCTCTTTTGGGGTTCTTGTCTCTGGCTTGCCATTGTTAGCCCTGCACCCTCTCAGGTTTATCCTCACACTCAGGGTCTGTCTGTGCTCTTTAGGCTCCTGACGTTCAGGTCTAGTTGTTCTCAGGGTCAAGCCTCCTGGTGGTCCCCTTGCTTGTTCCTCTGCCCAAGGCTCCTTTAACAGTCTCAGGGAATTGCTTCCACAGTTGTGCACCCCTCTGCACTGGGTACCCACTCAAGGTCCTCACCTGCGCTCAAGATCTGAGTCCACACCTGAGCTCAGGATCCGTGTCTGTGCTTGTTTCCACGCCCATACTTATGCCTCCACTCAGGGTCTGTGTTCAAAGTCCGAGAGCTTTATTTAGCCTCTTGGGGATCTTAAGTCTTGCTGCTCTCAGGAGCAGGCCTTGGTGACCCCAGGTAGCTGCCAAGGACTTAATACGTGCCCGAACTTGCTCTAACTCTTGTGAGCTGGCTTTGGCACTGTTGGTGGTGTGGGGTTGGGGAGGGGTCGCTCAGCTCACGTTTTAGTGAGAGCTGTTTCACCCCTTTATAGCATGGAAATGCCCCAATTCCACGTACCTCCAATGTTGTGCCCTGTTGTGGGGTCCCTTTGCTCCTCTGGATTTGTTTTTATGCCTTCTTGAGGAGTCGTATATGTTTCAGTTAGGAGAGGTTAAGCAGCTGCTTTTTACTGTGCTGCCATCTTAACCAGGCAGTCTCTCAGTAATATTCTTTTAAATGAAATGCAGTTATTGGATGGTCAAAATATTCAATCCTTGGATCAATCTATGGTGCCAAGATTCATACTCCCTCCTAGAGTCCTTCTGTGTCTTCTCAAATTTAATGATTCTTCTCCATGCCTTCCCATCAATCCTCCTCTGTGGTCCAGCAAACTTGTTGGGAACTTTCTCCAGATCTTTTGAAATACCAATGGAACATATATGCTCTCTGTGACCACACAATCTATCTGCTACTTTCTTCACTTAAGTTGTCTACCTCTGATAATTTTTTTGGCAACGTTTCATCCATATTGCTCTATTATCAGTAAGTTCTCATTCATTTTAATCAATTAAATTCATCTCTTTTTTCATTCTTTGACTTCCAATTGTAATTTTTTTAAACCCTTACCTTCTGTGTATTGGCTTATAGGAAGAGTGGTAAGGGTGGGCAATGGGGGTCAAGTGACTTGCCAAGGGTCACACAGCTGGGAAGTGTCTGAGGCCGGATTTGAACCTAGGACCTCCTGTCTCTAGGCCTGACTCTCAATCCACTGAGCTACCCAGCTGCCCCCTCCAATTGTAAATCTTGAGAAATTAGGCTAACTGATAATTTGTTCACTTATAGCTTCATGTGAGGAATATTTATATAAAAAACTACTTGGTATTTTTAAAGAAAAAGAATGGAATAATTAGAAAGACTGTATAATTTCCCAGTGGAATCTTTCCTACTGTTAATTCTAAGCCAAATTAGCCATTCATATTTGGTGAATAAATGGGTTGATATTCAACAAAATAACAGTCTAGAAAACAGGCATTCTTTATTCTCTGGTTTCTCCCTATATGGATAGTTGGGCTGAATTCACTGAAATGATTACAGTGTTCTTAAAGAAGGCAATCAACATTTTGTCATAAGTAAATAGAAGCAACTCACCTTTGTGGGACTCTGCTGGGCATTTTCAATAAATAAGTGTTTATATTGTATTAATATTTTATAAAGGAATTCAACTTCTGTATATTTGACTATACATGAATATCTAGAACATCATCCAGTAACATTCTTTTGCTTTAATATTTTTAACGTGTTAAGAATTATGATATATTTGACATTTAATATATTTGATATACTTCTAATACTATTACTACCACCACTATGACTACTATTATAACAACAACCACAACAATAACTACTACTACTACTACTACTACTACTACTACTACTACTACTACTACTACTACTACTACTACTAGCTTGTATTTATATGACATTTTAAGTTTACAAAGCACTTTATGCATGTCATCACGTTTAAGCAGATGGTATTAATATATTTAATTTGCACAAAGGAAAATGAGGAAGAAAGAGGATAAGAGAATTGCTTAGAATCATTCAACTAGTAAGTTTCTCAGACTAGATTTGAATTCAGCCCGATTTTCTAACTACCATGTTACTTAGATCCTTCTTAAAAATAAATTTTGACTTGAAGTTTAGTGCTCAACTTTTTGTTTTGTTTTGTTTTGTAATTCTGGCTTCAGAGTAAAAACAAATGTGAATTTATGTTTATCACAGTAAAAATAATACTGAGTTTCTGTTATATAATTTAATGGGTGCTCGATTGGAGCCAGAGGACCTAATTTCTACATACTATCTGAATGACCTTGGGCAATCAATCAATTAAAAAACATTTATTAAAAGTATAAAGAACTGTCATAGATCCTCAGGATAATGTTATGAATGTAAAATGAAGATTTTTGGAGTCTTTCCTTTATTTCATATATGAAAAGTTGAACTACATGACCTCTACAATTCCTTTAACTCTATATCTATGGTCTTCTGATCTAGAAGAATCAAAAGACCCAGGTCTAAAACCCAGTTCTAAATACTTGCTACTTGTGAAGTTATGTGTAGTTTCTTCAAGTGTAAAATGCAAAGTAATATTCATATAACCCAGTTCATGAGGAAAGATGATAAAAGTACTTGGAAGGCTGTGAAATACTGGATAAGCATGAGTTATTATTATGAAGATGCTAAAATAAGATAGGCGTTCTTTGTAAAAGCTATTTTTATAGAGATAACTTAAATCCAGGTAATTCAATTCAAGCATCATTTCTTCTGCTCTCACTATGTGTAAGGTGTTACACTAGGTTCAAGAGAGAGAACAAACATGAATCAGATACCATGCTATCTGCCTTTAAGAAACTTACAATCATTATGTACAAGAAATAATTACATACATTGCATTGTGAACTATTGTGAAGACCCATCTAGATTTTGGAAGGAAAAAGAAAAGAAACTTTTGCTTTATATTTGATAAAGCTTCTTTAGAATGTTAAATAACCAGAAGAACAGTATATTCTGTGATAAAAATAATGTATGATGACCAAATAAGAATGAATTAACTGTTTTCCACAAGTTAAGGATCCAGGACAACTCCTAGGGATGGACTACTGACAGAAAAGGATATCCACCACCATAGGAGGAATCTGAATGCAGATTGAAATATACCATTCTCCACTTTATTTCCTCCATGAATTTTTTTCTAGCATGAGACATATATATGTCTTATTTAACAACATCACAAACATGGAAATATGTATCACATGCTAATATATGTATAACATATTATACTACCTGCTTTCTTGTGGAGGGAAGAAGGAGTGAAAGAATATAGATTCCACAATATCAGAAAATGAATATTAAAAATCATATTGACAGGTAACCTGGAAAAGAATCAAAAGTGTTAGATATGCTAATAATTGCTTTAGAAAATACATATTCACATGTTCTCAATTATTTAAATGGGAAAGGCATATTTTTTTACATTTTCACTAAATTTTCTAATTTTTAACAATTGTGAAATCATTTTGAGATAATTGAGTTTGCTTTTTATAATTTTTAACAAATTTCTCTTTGTCCTTCAAAAGTAAATATTTAAATACTGTCTCTAAAGGATACATAGTTCCTTTACTCATTGATAGCATAAAGACCTTATTTGCCCAAATGGAATGACACTCTGAGTTCAAGATTGTATATATTTCATATTCTCTAAGATATTTTCTTGTGTGAAGTTTAAATGAAAAAGGAAATATTTTGTCATGATTTGTAAATAACCTGATTAAGTGTTGTTTGGAATTATGTTTTTTTTAATATAACTTGCTTTTAGAATTGTCATGAATCCAGCTCTCCTTTTGACTTCTTAATTTCCATAAAACGATATTGCGTTATCCTGTCTTTGCTAACAGATGTGGGCAACTTTTCTTCTCAAATCATAATTGCAGCTGCCTTGACTGTGTTATCGCTACTATATTTCCCCCCAAAATGATATACTTCTTATGATAGCATCTCTCTAAATCCTCACATATGCATGTTTTTAGTTGCTAAGCAACACTTAAAACATTTAAATCACATTTGACATTTTAGTTTTCTAAGAAGACACGATCTCACCTTCAAATATCAACTAGGTTGCTCACTGAAAAGTAGATACACTGGCCATCGGCTAATTTGCATGAGAGACAAAGATCAATGGGTGTGGCTGTATCCTTCTGTCATATCAAATGCCCATCAAATTGTCACTCCCTCTGATTTTTTTGGCATTGATCTGTCAACTCTGTAAAAAATGTTTTAATTTACTCATCTAAATGCTGCATGGCAGTCCTTTTAGTTTACAGCTCAAGTGATGGCATTTAGTGAGTTAACCCAAGTGGATGTGTGATATTTGATGCAATTAAAAGATTAAATAGTTATTATTTGGCAGGCATCAAAGAAACTTAATGGCTCTCCAAAATGTATACTGTGTAAAAAATCATTGAAGAAAAATAAAACCCTCAGCTTTATAATTATTTGGAACAATGTGAGAACAGATCCAACCAATTAGCAAACCTGCAAGACTTCATATATCTGCATAGCTCAAAGACATTAAAAACATAAATAAATGCATACTGCCAGAAAACTGGTCAATAATTTTCTCCTACTTATGTTCATAATTTCCGTGACTTCATTACCCTTCACCCTCCCCCCCAAAAAAAGATTCTTTGGATATAGACTAGTATTTCTTTGCTTCAAATGATACTTCCTCACATGCTACAATAATAATTTACAATTTCTAGGAGTAGTTACTCTCAATGTTTCTATTTGTCTCCCGTGTAGAAGAATACATTTATCAAAACCGTATTGTCTCTTCATCCCTACATCTTTGTTTTGGTTATCTACACATCTGTTACTTTTTAATTTCTTTAAGAACATTTTTCTTTCATTAAACATTTCTCAACTACATGAAAAAATTATTCTCTTTAAATTTTAATTTTCTAATTCTCTCACTCCATCTCTTACTCCTTTGTCAAAAAGATAAACTCTTTTATATTGATTATATACCTGTAGTCCTGCAAAGTGTTTCCAATTAGCCATGTTGCAAAAGAAAAAAATGTAAATAGAAAAGAGTAAAAGAAGTACGTTTCAAATTGCATTTAGAGAACAACCATTTTCTGGAGGCGAAGAGTATATTTTATCATGTGTCTTTGGAGGTGTCTTGGGTCATTGTTAATCATTCTTACATATTGTTGGTACTGTGTACATATCTGGATCCACTCACTTCACTTTACATGAGTTCATGTGTCTGCTCAGGTTTTTTTTCAAAACTATCCTACTCATCATTTTTATAACACTATATATTATTATATATTATCACAATCATATAGCACATTTTTTCAGCAAATAATGAGCCTGGCTTCCATTTTCTATTTTTTGCCACCACAAAAGGAGCTGTTACAAATATTTTTGTACAAATAATTCTTTTTCTTTGATATCTTTGGGATACAGACCTAAGTAGTTCTATTGTTGCGTCAAAGAATATTCATAGTTTTATGGCTTTTTGAGTTTAGCTCCAATTTTTTCCCAGAATATTTAAACTAGATCACAATTGCAACAGCAATGCATTAGTGTTACAATATTTCCACATCCTTTCCAGCATTTGTCATTTTCCTTTTCTGTGATATGAGCCAATTTAAAAATCTCAGAGTTGTTTTAGAGAATTTAGAGATTTTTAAGTGAGTATAGATATATTTTTATTTCTTCTTCTGAAAACCAACTGAGCACATTCTATGACTATTTATCAACTGGGAAATGAGTCATTTAAAAAATAGCTCACTTCCTTATGATTTTAAGAAATGAGGCCTTTATCAGAGAAACTTACTGTAATTTCCCCTGTTTTCTGTTTTCCTTCTATTTATGACTGCATTAGTTTTATTTATATTTAGCTTTTGACTTTTGTTTAATCAAAATTATCATTCTCCGATGATGCTCTCTATATCTTGTTTGGTTATAAACTCTTCTCTTATCCATGGAATCAACAAGTACAGTTTTCCATGCTCCCCAAATATACTTATAATATTATCTTTTAATTCTCAAACATTTATCCATTTTAACCTTTAGTATATAGTATGAGATCTTAAGAAAAAGTCTAGTTTCCTTAAACTGTTTTTCAGTTTTACCAACTTTTTTGTCAAATGATGACTCCTCATCCCCAAAGTTTCAATCATTGGGTTTATAAAACAATAGATTTCTATAGTCATTTTCTACTGTAAACCATGTGCCTAATTTATTCCACTGATTCACCACTATATTTCTTAGCCAATAGCAGATTGTTTTGATGATTACTGTTTTGCAATAAAGTTTGAAATCTGAAAAGTTTTAGACTACATACCTTCACATTTTTTTGATCTTTAAATATTCTTGTTTTTTTCTTCTAGATGGACTTTGTCATTATTTTTCTACTTCTTTAAATAATTCTTTGGTAGATTGATTAACATGGTACTAAACAAAAAAATTAATGTGGGTAGAAATTTCATTTTAATTATATTATCTCAGGACATATATGGGCAATTAATATTTTTTCTAGTTGGGGGGCAGCTGGGTAGCTCAGTGGAGTGAGAGTCAGGCCTAGAGACAGGAGGTCCTGGGTTCAAACCCGGCCTCAGCCACTTCCCAGCTGTGTGACCCTGGGCAAGTCACTTGACCCCCATTGCCCACCCTTACCAATCTTCCACCTATGAGACAATACACCGAAGTACAAGGGTTTAAAAAAATTTTTTTTCTAGTTGGTCAGATGTAAAAATATTTTTAATTATGTTTATATATTTCCTGGCTTTGTCTTTGCAGACAGATTCCCAAGTATTTTATATTGTTTGCAGTGATTATTAAAGCAATTTCTTTTTTATCTTCCTGCTCATTTTGTTAGTTTATATAGAAATGCTGATGATTTTTTGTGGGTTTATGTTATATCCTGAAACTTTTGAGATATTGTTGATTGTTTCATTTTTTTTAGTTGATTCCTTAGGCTTCTCTAAGTACTGTATCATATCATCTGAGAAGAATGATTCCATTGTTTTCTCCCCTGTGTCAGAGATTTCCCTTTTTACCCTCCTATGTTTTGAGCTAAAAAAAATGTCTTACTCTGATCTTTTGTTAGCTCTGCTATTTTGGAATTCTATTTAAGGTGCTATTTTAAAGTTGTTTAGAAGGGAATATTGGGAGAATATGGCTAAGCATTTTTTTTTATTTTGCCATTTTAGTTTTTTGCCTCCAGATACAAGATTACTTTTATATTTTAAAAATACATAGAATGAATGACATCCAATGATGAAAGAACTTTATTAAGGGGATCCTCATCATCCTGAAAAACTGAATGAGTCTTGGCACTCAAGTGTCTCATCTGTACTCTCAATGCTTTCTCCCCTTCTAACTGGAGTCAGATTTTCCCCAAAGCTTCCAAATCCTCTATTAAACAGAGTACCCCAATAAACATTTCTTTGTTTCCTACTTGGTTTCACTGATTCGGACTTCAACATTTTCTTTCCCCCACCAAGTATCTTCTTTCTCTTCCTTTATAATCTTGCTTTTGTGTATTACCTTCTTTCTTTAGAATATAAGCCCTTTGAGCAGGCATCATTTTTAAAAAATTTGTAACTCTAGCACTTAGTCCAGCACGTGGCACATAGTAGGTGCTTAATAAATGTTTATTTATTAAATTGACTGAGATTATGTCATATTTTAAAAACACTAGGAATAAATTAACTTCCCTCTCTACCTGACCAAAGAATTGAATCAATTCCTTTTTCAGTCAAACTCAAACAGGGGCAGAAAAGCTGGGAAAAAAACCTAGACAAAGATAATATTTTCTCTGATGCTTGGGACCTCTCAAAGCTCTCCAAAATAGGAATTATATACCCCATATAAAGCAATTTCAGCTAACTTCATGGACTTGATCCCCAGTAACACAAATTGCTAAAATTCAAAGAACTAATAATCAAGAAGACTACTAATTCATAACTCTTAATTAGCTTATTTAGAACCTCTCCCAATGTAGAAGTCAAACCATAAACTTAAAAGAGAATTTAGATCTACCCGCTATACCCACAATGATGCAGAACTCCAAAAGGTAAAAATTTACCCAGGCTGCAACAATAGTCTGGCACATCTCTGTGGGCAACAGAATTCAGACAAGAACCAGAGAAGGATACAAGAGCATTGCTCCAGGGTATTCCACAAAATACGAGTGAAATAATATAACATCCCATTGGGGCCAGTTCTGACTCCCCATCCAGAAGTCAGTTGGGACAGAGACCAACATTGGCTAACTTTGATCTACTAGGTATGGGAACTGGCCAAGACAGCTTTGAAAGGAAAGGAAACTGCAAAGGATAAATCTGAAATTGAATAGCAGAAAATATGGAGGAAAAAGATTGCAGTTACCAAAGATCTCAGCAGGAAGGAAGAAAACTCAATTAAAGACCTTTAGCATAAGCAACTAAACTAACAGAGAAGACGTTAACAGCAGAAACTGATATGACCTCCAAAACAGGTAAATGATTATAGGCATCTAGGGATAAGTACTGCATGGAAAATTAATCTATAGCGAATGAGGGAGAGGACACTCTGGATTCCCAAGAGATCATGGAACCACAGCAAGATATCCTCAAATGTTTAAAAAAATAATGTTATAAAATTAAGATTTATGGCTTTCACAGCAAGAAAATTGGCAAAAAAATTGTCTCACCAAAAGACACAAAAGAGAATAACTGAGTAGTAGAAATGCAAATATGTCAAAGAAAAGGATAATATGGAAGAAGGAAAGAGCAATACATTAAAAGAAACCAAGAACTCCACATGAGCAAAACATATCCATCTTGAAGACAGGGTGAATGAAGACAACTTAAAAATTATAGGCCTCCCAGAAAAACATGACTAGTCAAAGAACTTAAACACCATAATGTGAGAAATAATGCAGGAAAGTTTCTGAGTACTTTTGATCATAGAAAAAAGTGCCAGTTAAAAGATAACACAGACCATTTTCAGGGGGCGAAAAAAGCATACCTGTGCCACAAAATTCAAGATAGAAAGGAATTGAATTTAAAAATCCCACAAACAAACAGCAATTTCTTCAAGTGATCAGGAGAAATAATAAAAGAGAATGAAAAATTAAGGTGTAATGTACAAAATTCTCGGGATATGAAAATCAATATTATCTACTCTAAGGGAGCTCACATTCAGAATCAGAATACGACATATATTCAACTTTAAGTCAGATGCTATCGCTGTCTGCAACAGCAAAACAGGCATTAATCTGCTCTTCTTTAATGTAATTTCTACTAAAAAAATGTTTCTGAAGTTAAACAATTTGACAGTGATAAGGACTTTGGTGGCAAAAATGTTCTCTTTTTTGTGGTCCTTAATAACTGTGGTTATAGCACTTCAGGGAGCATTTACTGAGCTGTATCTCCAGGAAGCATGCTTTCCAGAATGGTGGCTGAGACCATTAGTCTAGAAGTAATGCTTTTCTTCAAGGTTCTTGGTCTCAGGGTCCTAAATTGTCTCTATTAGAGTCTAAGAAGAGAAGTGATCAAGGTAGCAGAGACCATTTGACTTGCCTGCCAAAGGCTAACTCTATCTATCTCTTCTTCAGGGTGACTTGTTGCTTCAGCTTTAAAAGTTCCTCAAATATAAGGGAAATGAAACTTGAATAATAAAACTATTCAGTACCCACCTGAAATTTCAGGAAGGGATAGAATTATGTGTTCTGAAGAACAAAGGTCCTCAAGTTGCAATCCAATTTGAAATATCCTTAAAATATGAATCTAACCATTAATGTAAAAAGATAAGTTATTCACTAAAAAGATACAGTGGAAACACCACTAAAAAGAAAACAAACAGGCTTGAGGAAAAAGTATTAGCCTCTCAAACACTCTCTAAACAAAATAACAGCAATCCATTTTTTAATGGACGATAGACTACAAGTGTGAGAACAGAAGTCTAATTAAAGTATGTTGGAGAAACACAACTGAAATAGCATGGACTAAACACAATATTCTAATCATAGGTGAATCAATGACTATGGCATTGTCCCAGATAATTGCATTGCTGAGAGTAACCAAGATTTCACAGTTGATAGTCTTGTAATGTTGCTGTTATTGTGTACAATGTTCTCCAAGATCTGTTTATTTCACTTCTCATCAGTTCATGCAGATCTTTCCATGTTTTTCTGAAATCATCTTGCATATCATTTCTTATAACAAGGACAGAGAAATCTTACAATGGATATAATCTTCAGAAATTTGATGCATAGAAAGACCATTGTTCCTATCACATGGAATCCAGAAAAGTGATACAGATGCTACTCAATGGCCCTCTCTCAGTTTAGGATGTCTAACAGAAAGATAAAACAGGAAAATTTGGAACTGAAGAAATTGCTAAAATAACTGAAGCTAAAAGATTATTTTATCTAAAAGAGAATGCTTAAGAATATATGTATTTCATAGCACCATATGGAAGCTTTATGAAAACTGATTAATTATTAAAGAACAGATTTTTTTCAAGCAAATGTTAAAAGGCAAAAAATAGTAAACATGCCAGTTATGGACCAAGAACAATAAAAATAATGATCAATTGAGATAATACAAACAAAAGATCCATATCCAAATGTAGACTTAATAATTACTTCTTAAATAAACAATGAGAGCAAATTAGAAAGCAATTATTAATTACATAATATGGTAAATTAGGGATATCGTTAAAGCAGTTCAGAGGGTGGGAATCAACAACTCTATATTTAAAATTATAAAAGTAATTTATTGAATATGCATTAAAATTAAAATCCAGATAATAAACAAACCTGAAATGAGCAAAAAAGGGGTATCTTTTTAAAAAATAGAATCTAGAGATTAAGTGGAAACAAAAACTAGAGAATAAAACTAAAACTACAATTTGGTTCTACTAAAAAATAAATCTTTAACAATGTAATTTTAAAAGATAAAGACAGCAAATCAAATATAAATAGCAAATTAACATAGTTAGGGGCATCTCAGCATCTCAGGGGATTGTGGATAAGAGAGCTAGATCTAAAGACAGGAGGGTCTGGGTTCAAATTTAGTCTCAGATACTTCCGAGCAATGTCACCCTGATCAAGGCACTTAAACCCAATTGCCTAACCTTTATTGTTCTTCCACCTTGGAAACAATACTTAATATCAATTCCAAGAGAGAAGGTAAGGGCTTAAAAAAACAGTGAAATCATAACAACATTATAAAAAAGAAAAATAATAATCAGAAACTATTAGATACATTTATGTTGAAGTCAAGCTCAAGTTCTATCGTGAATAACTTATGCGAAGCATTTTATGACATTTGGGATAGTCTATTCCAAATGCATGCAGAATGCAGCAGGAAGAAACTTTCATCCTTTATACAAGAATCTAATGACTCAGGATCCAAACTAGATAATCTATATAACAATAGCAAACCAATTCATCTTTATGGTCTATTTTTTCCTCATTATTTGTGACCTGTGTATATTTAGTTATAAATATCATGTCCATAGAAAATTAATATAACTAAAGGAAAGAGGAAAACATTAAATAATGGGAGGACTCAAAAAAGGCCACATATAAGAGGTAACCCCTGAGTTGAACCTTGAAGGAAATCAAAGATTCAAAAAGAAATAGATGGGGAAATGGAAAATACATTAAGTTCAGAAATCATTTACTAAATGTTTACTATATGCCAGGACATCTTCAATTTTCTGGGGATACAAATATAAAATGATATGATCACTATCAGGATCCAGAAGAAATTATATTCTACTTGGAGATAAAATAAACACAGATGCATTCAAATAAAATAAATGGCAAAATAAATCTAAAATGTAGCTAGAAAGGACATCTTTAGTTATGAACTACAGCTCACTATTGCAGAGTAAGAATCAAAGGCAAAGAGAGGTTCAAATGATAAGATCATAAAATTACAACTGGAAGAGAAGTTTGAGAACATCTCATGAGAACAATCAACTAACACAAACTTTATAGATGAAGAAATGGAGGCCAAGAGATGAAGCTGACTTACCCCAAGATCACACAGGTAGCAAACAGCAAAAATGGGAATTAGAGCCAATTGTTCTCTTCCACTGAGCTTCATGTTACTCTGTGTGTGTGTGTGTGTGTGTGTGTGTGTGTGTGTGTGTGTGTGTGTGAATGTCTTGTTTCCTACATCAGATTGTAAGACTTTTGAGACTTGACCTTGGTCTCATTCCATATACAATTAGAGTTGCTTTGTTGACCTACCACGACCGCTTTTAATGAAGGAGATCACAAAACCGTTCAAAGATTAGCAAACTGATGCATAAGAAAATGAAAGAGGCAGTCTTATGAAAAAGCTAAGATGATGTGGTATGTCTTTTTATGCCATGAATAATTTTCAGTCATTCAATCCCAAGATAATCTGAACCACAAAAGGGATCTTAAATGCAATTTCATATTTTGATTTTTGCTGATTTTAAATAGTATTTTGTAGTGGCAAGAAACAAAATCCATAGGAATTGATATTCCCCCCCCCAAAGGCCTGTTTTCTAAACTACGTAATATATTCCATTCAGGAAGTGATGAATGGGGGGGGGGGGTTAGGTTCAGATAACATATAGTATGATCACTGGCATTTCTTTTATCACTTTGGCAGTGAGGTTTTCTTAAGTTCATGACTTGAGAAGAGTAAGAATGCTCATCTTGGTGCCCAATGAACATCTAATCCTTTGCAATAAAACTATCCTCAAAGAATTAAAGGGAATCTAAAAGCCATAGCATTGATTAAACCTTTATAATTTAAAACACCCAATTATGTATAGTATAAAGTTGGACCAGATCTTGAAGAAACTGACACATTTTTGTTGAAACAGTGACAATAAATTGAAATGCATAAGAATATATAAAAGCTAAGACACAGAAACTTCATTTGCATTCAGCTTTGAAAAATATGGAAATCTTCATCAATCTTCAAAAAAGAGGTTTGTTTTTAAGCAACAAAATAAAAACAAACCCAGAATAAATGTCAAGTTTCAATTTGTTATGGAACAGGACAGTAGATGCATAAATGGCATGAGAGAAAACTTTGAACTCATAGAACAGTGTCAAGAGAATACTGAATTGCTTGTCTACCACAAGTAATAATAAACTTTAAAAAATACAAAGATGCAAAAGAAAGGCAGCAAAGTGAGACAGAGATGATGGCAAGAGGTGAAATGAGTCCCGTAAGAGAGAAAGACTTTAAAAGTTACCAGAGGGTAGACAACCTCTGGAAAAGGAAAAAGAAAAAAAATATGGCAGAAGACTAAAAGCAATTTATGAGATAGTAAGGCGCCAGAGGAGGGGTGGAATGAGACAACTATAGTCTGAACTAAAATAAAAATGGGGAAGAAGGCTAGTGATCTTTCTTGATCTAGCCTCCTATACTTTGCAATAAAGGAAAGCAGATGAAGTTGACATTTTCTGAAAATGGACTGTCTTCAAAAGTGATTGGAATAATTCCTGTCTCTCAATTAACATGAGTTTTGGCATCAGTGATTTGTTTCAAATTTCTGAAGTTTGGACAAAAAATCTTGCCATTTCATGGTTCTGAAAGTACATTTATATACTCTTGGCTCTAAATTGAAGCTGGAGGTAGGGGTAGTAGTGGAAGGAGTAAATATAGATCTCAGCATAGATGAGGGATTTTTTGAGATGTATCTAAAGCATAGAGGGAGAAAAATGATCTCGGAGCAATGTGATAAATTTAGTATTATAAAAATCTCCACCTGAGAGTGACAGGAAATTGAAACAAAGTGTATAAAAAAAGTGCAGTCTTTAAAGGCCCATTTATAAATGTCACAGCATCAAGGAAGCCTATTTCTAAAGACAGAATTTCAATTCATTTTGAGGTTAGATGTCAGTGACAAGTGACATGGGTCAATCCTGAGTCAATGGCGGAAGGCAAACAAATAGCAAGTATTTATAAATGCACTAAACTGCTCAGGGTTAAGGTCATAGAAACAGATAGGATGTTTTCAGCCAGTCTTCCAATTGCACAATTACAATCTACTTAGCCTGTCTTTACAAAAAGGAGCTCCTATTAAGCAGCTGTTGTGTAAATGGCAATGCTTTCTCCCTCTCCCTTAAACAAAATGAAAAGATGGAGCTCTTTGCCCTACTTGACAGTAAAGGTCACATTTTGGTAGTCTTATCCCAGGCTTGGAGAATGTGGAATTTCCAGTGATCATGGAACAATCCTTTAAGAGGTTTGAGTCCAGGTTAAGGTGGAGAGATTTTAAAAGATATTTAAATGATCAAATCTCTCACATGAATTGGGTCATTCAAAGTTGTTGTTTTTTAATAATTATAAGGGAAATATAAATAAAGAGTTCTTCTGGCAGGGTGGTTGACATTTTTTGCCAATTTGATTCTTGTCACAGAAATAGAAATATTTTCAAAAGAAGTGTTGAAATGGATATTATGATAAAATGTTGCTCTGATAATACAGATATTTATGCAGATGGAAGGAAAGAATAATACAGTATAAAAAAATGTTGCATTGACCAGTGGTTTGACCTTTCCTTGACTGACTAGTAGACTTAGCTATGGAAATTTTCCCAAACCATATTTTTGTCCTACCTAAGGGATCTTATTGAGTTACTCTCCTGGAATTGAAAAGTAACAAAATATGACTACATAAGCAACAGTGGCATATTTAGCTGGTCATCAAATGAGGACACATTTTTATGGAGTTGGGATGAATTTTTATTCCCTCTATCATGAAAAATAGAGACTGCCCAGCAAGTGTGTTATGAAATACAGGCAGTCCAGACTCAAACTGGGTAAGAATGTTGTGGAGGTTGGCATAGAAGCTTGGCCCCTGCATGCTGGAGAATGCCAGCCACAGGATTCCCAGTTGGAATCTGATGGATCAATAGCAGTGTAATCAAAGCATGATAGATTTTTGTTATAAATTGACTTGAAATTCACAAGTCCTTAAATGACTTACTGTTTTTATTTGAATCAATGAATAATTAATATGCAAACTTCTTTTTATCATTCCATATATGACTTTTTGAGTGCTGTGTTAGCTAAGTATTAGATGATATAGTTGAAGTTTTTAATGATAAAAATAGTCATAACTATACTTGTCAAATGTGTTTATGAGGTCTGAAGGATGGTCAACTCACTTTCGTTTGCAAGTGCAAGGAGATCACATTGTGAAAGAGATGAACGCTCAGTTCCAGAGCATTGATTTCACTGTTTTTAAATGTGAATAATTGCTGTCTACAGATGAAGTACAGTAGAAAAACAACTGACCTTTTTATGTAAACTTTACAAAGTTATTTCCCAAAATATTGGGAAGTAGATAATAAGTTATTATTAAAGAAGCTAGCTTTTGCAGTGAAATAAGGGCTGGAAGTTACAGAATTTAAGTACAACTTATAGCTCATACACTGAGTTGACACAGAGGGAATCTGTGTTGCCTGTGATAAGTCATTTTTTAGACCTCAGTTTCCACATATGCAAAATGAAGGAACTGGACTACATTAAGAGTTTCTATTGATCAACTGACGAGGGAATTGATACTCAGAAATACAATGACTTCTAGACTTTGAGATTTCCCAGTTGTTTTTTTGTCTGATTTATTCTTAACACACTCTCTCAACTTGTCTTACAAAATAAGGGCTACACTGAATCAAAAAACTCTCAAATATCTGAAGCATAGTTGAATTCCTGGTATTCCAAACTTTATATCCATTTTACCATGGGTAAATCAGTGATAGAATTAATGCGGGCATAGGAAGCGTCAATGTTTTAAGGCAAGGGTTCTTAGATCTCAGGAGTTCTATAAAGATGTATGAAATAACATATATCTTCATTCCAATATAATTTGTTGCCTTTGTAATATTTCATTTATTATTTAAAAATGTCCTGGGAAGGGGTCCATAGTCTTCACCACACTCTCAAAGGGATCCTTGAGGCAAAAAAATTAAAAGTTAAAAATATCTATTTGAAGGGATAAAATACTTTCTACCATTATGATATATAAAGTAAGACATGCTTTTTCACATTCTCAAAGCCATTTGATAGTCTATTTTCTCTGTGCTTATAGAAATGGGAAAAAATTAAAGATTTCAGAGTACACATTATTGTTTGCATCATTTCATTTAGAATTCAAGGTCAGTTCTTGTTGATATAAATGGGCAATTAAAGTCAAATAAGAAGAAATAGTATTTAAAAACCATAGGCATTATATATTAGACTTCTAGCCTATGTTTTATCATGTCTAATTCTTAAAGTTTCATGTTCTATTATTAATATTTTTATTTAGTAAAAAGTATATTTAAGACAAATATTCTAACATCCCCTAGATCCCATTGTTATTTAATTATATGCCCAAATTATTATTTTTTAGTTTTAAACACAAAATTCTCTTCAAAACTATACAAGAGCTATTATATGTCTAGTAGACTATAAGCTCTAGGAGGATAGCAATTATAAATTATCTTAATTTTGCACCTTCATCATTGGGAAGTCTTGCTTTCTATAGTCTCCCGTAGCATGATAGACACATATGCAAATAAACATGTTAATAGAAAAAAATATAAGTTCAAAAGAAAGGTATGGACAAAGAACTTTTTTAACAATAAGGATGAGGAGGAACACCTAGGTAGTACAGTAGATAACGCATCAAGTCTGGAATTGGAAGAAAATGGAGCTGGGTTCCATTCTGGCCTCAAACACTTCCTTGCTGTATGATTTTGTGCTAGTCACTTAATACCAACCAGCTACCCCTTGCAGCCTTCAAACTGAGATTAAATGGACAGTAAGGATTTAAAAAATAAGAGAGATCATTTTTCAATTGAGAGGGGAAATGAAATGAGTGTCAGAAAATATTCATGGGCATAGCCAGACCTTTAGCAAATAGTGAAGGAAGAGAAGCCCTTTCAAATAGACAGATGAGATGGAGTCAAACAAAAGAGAAATTATGATTATCGTAGTAACATTAAGAAAGGAAGATTAAGGGCCTAGTAAAGAAGAGAGATAATTGTGTCATTTGATAACAGTTGCTAAGTACCACCATAGTTGGGACTCTCTATTAGGTACTTTTGGGAGTTGCAGAGGAATTACAGAATATGTGTCCCCCCATCTCCCTCTCACTTGGAGGATAGGGATTAAAATATTGCTATGCACAAGATATCAATTTTTCTTGAAGAAAAATAATGAATTCTATAGTTTGAAAAACATTTCACAAATAAATATACATCTTAAGTTTGGGGCTTTTGTTGGTGAGGTGGAGACTTCCAAATTATGGAAGGGTTTTAATTTATTTTCTCTTAACTTTATGTATTTGCTGGCAGCAACATGAAAATGAAATTCTACTTTTCACAATAGAGATAGCCACTGAGCTGTATTGCACTTGCCCTTTTTAGTAACACCTGCATAATTATAATGATTCAAACTCCATGATCTAGAGGTTTCCATTTTATAAGTTACTCTCTTAGAATTTGGCTATTCCAAAATGTGAATTATTTCAAAATTATTTTGAGCCTAAGTTAAAGTTGGTGATAGATGTGTAAGAAGAAATTTCATTAAGTAGTTTTTAATCTCTTACATGAATTCTTCTATAAGTTTGATAAGCTGTAACTCAGTGATTTAAATAAAATATAATGAGAATCGGAATAGTATTAAGAACCTGTGCAAGGATGAAAGTGCCTGCACGCTTCCCCTTTCTTTGCCACACAATCTGGAGGTCGGGACATGAAGAAACTGGACTCATACCCAGGTCCTTGCAGTGTCATAACCAAGTGACCTCAGAAGGGAAAGGAAAGCAGAGGAGTGGCCTGATCATAATCCATATTTCTGGAGTTTGCTAACCATTTTATTAAAATGTTCAAGATTCCTTGTTATGAATATGTTCTAACTCCCTGGTCCTCTCAATGAGCTTTGCAGAATAATTTTCCAAAGCCTATAAAACCCTTCACTCTCTGGACATCAGACATTTCATGCCATATGTATTAGATGTGGCTTGTAGACCTCTGACTTCTGCATTTTGTGCCCATAAAATAAAGTCAGATTCTTGGCTCAGGAGGTTGACCCAGTTCTTTTTATTTCTTTGAACTGGCAATAATGGTACTGAGAGGAAACACAGAGGTTATGATCATTAAGCTTTTGTGGAAGGGCTACTTTTGTGTGGGCCAAGAGAAAAAGCTCTATATACCTTGAGATAACACTTTTGAGGATACTCGGTCCAATTATGTGACTACATTTTTGTGTACACCATAGAGACTTACTGGTAATGGGTTGATATATGAAGACTCATTTTGTTCCCTCTTTGAATTTCTCATTTGACTGGACCATTCAACATTTGCAATGACTTTCTAAAAAATTCCCATTATACAGTAGTGTACGTTTTGCATCAGATAATCCCAATTGCCTAAAACAGAGCCGTAAAAATGTTAAAGAAACTAAATCTATAATTTCTTTATTGAGAATTAGCCAGGTAAAAGAGAAGGGGAAAAAATCTTCACTGATATGGATTACCAATGTGCTTAACTCTTCAATTACTGGAACCTCAGAAGTTTTCTATATCAAACTTCTTCATTTTACATATGAGAAAAATGAGCCCCAAAGTAGTTAGTGACTTGCTCAAGGTCATGCAAGTAGGAAGCAGAATAGTCCAGATCTGGGCTCTCTGGTACCAAAGTCTAAGCTCTTTAAGGTACATTTAATCTGACTCTCATCTTTATTGAGTTTATTGAGAGCACAAACTGGTTGAGTAACTTGCCCAGAGTAAAATAGTCAGTTTGTCTCTATTAGAGGTAGAGGTCTCCTGGCCTCCATCATCCAGCAAAAATAATCTAGCCTGACATAGAAGCATGCTTTCAGATTCTGCCATGTGTCCTCCTTCTGAAAACCTCATCATAGAAAACCTTATGATATTTTAAATATATAGAGTGACCTCCTTGAGATATGTTGACTATAAATGAAAAGGAAAAACAATTTTCCTTGTCTAAGTTAATTCCTAGGATCTTACAATCCCCTAAAATTCACTTTTATGCTGATAATAACAACCCAAAATATTTTTATGATGCCTTGAAGTCTATTCATGGACCAAAGACATATTATGCTTCTCAGCTACTCAATGCTGGTAGAGTTACACTTATCAGGGATATGTACACAATTCTGGAGAGATGGGCTGGAAGTGTTCTCAACAGACTGTCATCAAATAATCCTAAAACTATTGACTGTAAACTTCAGGTTGAAGTCAATCTCTCTCTAACTGAACTTCCAACTGACAAAGTTTTCTTTCTGGAAAATGAAAACATTTATTAATTAGTTTACAATGGAATTAAATCTTTTATTTCTAACACTCCTAATATGAGTAGTTACAATATTTGAGGACTTATTAAATTCATTAAGGAAACCAAATACTCAAAAACAACAACAACAACAAAAAACAGAAAACTAGATTTTTATCACATTGCTAAGACCCAAGTTTTGTAATAGGAAAAAAGCCTACCAATTTCATAAAGCTTAGTTTTACCTCTCTCAGAGATGATTCTCCATAGTGAATTTTAACAATTAATTCTTCTCATAAACTTATAGTACATAATTAAGATGCACATAAACACTTTAAATCTTGCAACCTTTCTGGACTTTGCGAAAGATTGACTGCCATATGTATATATTTGGGAAAGAACATTCATTTACAACTATAAACATTAAAGATTGTGTACATCTATCCTTGATATTAAATATTATTTGGGGTTTTTTGGTTTCTCAATGAGAAATTTTATACTGAATTATAAAGCATAGACTTCTATGAAGAAGATAATTTGAATGCCGTTAAGTTCCTCTTCTGTGGCAAAATCTTGGTAATTTGCTTTAGAGGAAAATAGAAAACAGAAAAGCAAAAAGAAACCATATTTATTAGATAACTAGCATCTCTGTTTATCAACCCAGAAGACATCTTTCGTATTTATCTGGTCAGTTAAAAATAATGCTTCGGAAACATACCCTTATTCTTTTTAACATTTTAACGTTGTATTTTTAAATGATATATTATTTTATAAATTGGACTTTTTCTATTTCATCCATAACACTTCATCTCTAACATCAGATCACTGAATTCATCGTAGACAGAAATGGGTTTTACAATTTCATTTTTTGAAAAGTTTGCTCTGTTATAAATAGGATTGCTGACAATTACTTATTCTAAAATGGGTGCCTATCTGAAGAATCTTCTTCTTGAGAGAGTCGTCATTCACCTAAGGTTGTGGCTATGCAAATTAAAAACAGTAGACGCCAGGAGTTTTGGTGTTTGGGGCTGTCTTAATGACAAATTTG
This sequence comes from Gracilinanus agilis, assembly GCF_016433145.1. NCBI lineage: Eukaryota > Metazoa > Chordata > Mammalia > Didelphimorphia > Didelphidae > Gracilinanus > Gracilinanus agilis. Next base: position 83,562,288 of record NC_058135.1, read on the forward strand.
GATTGCTACATGGCAATGCTGATCAAGTGTATGAAACTGGCTGTTAATATGACTGAATAAACCTATTCAAACTGTGCTGTGGCTGATTTAGTCATATTCCCCTAAGGCAGAATAAGGTGGTGCCACTTTTCCACATTATGTCAGGGGCTTGTAGAACTTGCACAAATAAGCAGTCTATTGAGTTTGGGGGCAAAAATTATATCATGTCAGTCAAACACCACGGCACCTCTCGGTGGAAGGCAGGTACAGGTAATTAAGGATTTATGAACACAAATCTAGATGGAGAAAAAAAAATCTAGGCCTTGGTATAACTAGTTTATGTTTTATTTCTCCTAGCACATGTTCAGATGCAATTTTCTTTGAATCTGTGGGTAGAACAACTCATGGTAACAGTGCATGCCGACATGGAAACTTGCATTTTAAAATGTCTTATTTCAAGTTATGTCTTAGGATTACTTTTTTAAAAGTGGCGTGGTACAGACTTTGAAGCAATCTTTGGAGGCTCCCCTCTTCTAAATGGGTGCACTATGAGAGGACAATGAGTGCTGTGGTCCACATAGGGCTGGGAGAGGAATGAAGAAGACCTGGAGTCAAATTCTGCCCTTGACTCTTATGCTTTTTCCACTTAATGTGCATGTCTCCAGCAATTTCCTACAATTAGCCCATTAAGCTGAGGGTGGGTGGTTGTTGGTGGAAGAAATTCCTCACATGGGGAGTTCCCTATGATGACAGCTTTTCCAAATTGTTTTAAATGGATGGACTATAATATTAGTGAAGGTGAAAAATTAAACTGCTCTTAGTTAATTGACCTTGATTTGTCCATACAGAATTATGATCAATATCAGAATTTTTAAAATAGCATCAGCTAACTTCTATCTTATGCAATGCATTTAATGTGCATTTTAAATCTTATCTTTCTGTTTTTGTATTCTACTCTTGCCTCTCCCCTCATGAGAATGCTCCTTTTATACCAATGCCCATTAGTTTCATGTATCATCCTTATGATTTTAAACTTTTAATTTATATTTCTTCTTATGTACAAATGACAGCCAATCCACGAATTTCCAATGGGTCATTCATTTAAAATTAGCAATATCCTAATATTCTCCAGGTTAAACAAATAATTTGTTCTATTAAACAAATAATTAGAGTGAGCAGATCCTGAATATAAAGCTTGTCATTTTGGGGAAAGTGAGCAGGTGGAATGGGGTGAGAGCCACTTCAAGAAATGCTGGTATAATTTCTCCACGACAATGTGCCCCCGGATTGAGATGTGAATGTCAAATTTTTGCCCCACAGGAATATTTTTTTTAAATCAGGACTCATAATGAAAAGTCTGCCAGACACTTAACTGTAGTGTTGCCAACGTGACAGTATAATACTTATCTCTGATTATGATTCCCCACAGTATTCCCAGAAGGAAGACTGTGTTTTTATGCTACAGTGTAATCAAGATAAAATTATTAAGCATGCAAGTGACAGAAAAACCCTATTATAGATTTTTAAAATAACAATGGTTTCATTTTAATAATATGGTGAATGCTTTAAAATAAATGGCTTTTTGTCTTTTATTCTCCCTATTTCTCCTCTCATATTCTCTTCTCTTTCTCTCTCCCTTTTCCACTCCTCTCTCCTTCTTCTCTCTTCTGCTCTCTCTTCTCCTCATGCCTCTCCTCTATTCCCTTCTTTTTCTACCTCTGAACTTCTCCACTCCAGTATGTCATAGCTATATTATAATACAACCCAATATTTCACTGCTTAATAGGGCACAAGTTAAGATTTTTAATTCTAACAAAATGCTTTCTTCCCATTGACACCAAACTGAAAGTTCACAGAGAAACCCAAATTCATATGGTTAAAAAACATATATGGAGACGAACTTCCTCTTTTCTGTCTTTTTCCCCCTTTTTTCATTATGTGGGGCATTTTTTGAGATGGAATTTGATTAAAAACTAGTACCCTGTGGCAGTGAGTCTAGGAAATAAGACTTCATGAGATAGAAACAATGAAAAACACCTTCAAAAGCAAATTATATGAGTAGAAGGCATTGGAGGGGGCAGGAACCAGATTTAATTGATGATTTGTTTCTGAACCAGTTGATGCTTTCAATAAGAGATTTAAATTGGAAAAGCTGTAACTTTTTTTTTCTTTTTGAAAAGAAAAAAATTCCCAACTATTCCAGATTGTGAAACTTCTATAAAATTTAAAGAGTATCCTGGGTCTTTAAGACACTTGTTATTCCTGGAATGTAATGGCTCCATTTCCCTTAAGGTATGGCTGCAATGAACATAGAAAGCTGGCCATTACTTGCCTAACAAGGTGCATAATTACATTGTACTTTCTAAAAATATTCAACAAGTGATGTTTAATCGAATAGAAACTATTGTGCACCCAAAAAAAAAAAAAAGAAAAAGAAACCTACTAATGCAACTCAATGGACTTGAGAGCACGGTTATTTAGTTGAGCGTGCAAATGTATTTTCCAATGTAATTATGCACTTCATTGTGTACTCCTATATTTTAAATTGAGGGCTTGCCTTTGTCATCTATTTCTTTAAATATGAGTTGGAAGCATCTTTAGCAGATAAAACAAAGGCTCTCTGCAAAACGGAGGACCTAACCATGAGACTTCATTGTTTTGCAAGGGGAATGTCTCTGTGAAATACATATTGCAGTATATCTACATGATTTTAGTTAATTCAAAATGTTCATTTGCAGCATTTGACACTGGTGACTATCCTTTCCTCCCAGATACGCTCTCTTTACAAGGGTTTTGAGATGCTTTGCTATCTTACTAATCCTTCTCAATCTCTTTTGCTGGTTCATCATCCATTTCATAACTAATAACTGTCAGCCAAGACTCTGTCCTGGGCCTTTTTATCTCTTTGCATTCTCTTATTTAGTAACCTCATCACCTGTCATGGATTCAATTATCATTTCAATACATCAGACTCTGAATTCTGTACAAACCGAGTTTCTCTCTTGACCTGAGGTCTGGCATCAACGACTACCTACTGGATGTCCTGCAGGCATATCACATTCAACTTTTCCAAAACAGAATTCATTATTTTTTTCTTCCAAATCAACCTTTTTATTGACTTCTTTATTACTGTCAAGGACATCACCATGTTCCAATCATTCCCAGTTCAAAAAACCCTGGTGTCATCTTCACATATCCATCTAATTACCAAATCTTTTCTATCAACATCTCTCATATATATTGTTTTCCTCTACTCACACAGCCACCAACCTGTCAGCCCCTGATTACCTCTTGCTTGGACTAATAAGATAACTAATCTATTTTCCTGCCTCAAGCCTTTCACTAATATAATCCATTTTCCAAATAGCCTATGAAATTATTTTCCTAAAATGCAGATTTCATCATGCTATGATCCTATTCAAAAAGATGTAGAATGTCTTGGTCACTTCTAAGAAAAGATATAAGCTATGTTTTAAATATTTAAATTACTAGCAAACTCTTTTTTCCTACCTTACCATTCATCTTTATTCACATACTCTCTTGTCTAGGCATACTAGCCTGTGTGTTATTATTCACATAAGGTCCCCAGTCTCCAGACTCATTGTTTTTACCGTTTGTCTCGCATTCCTAGAATGCACTGGCTCCTAATTTCTGTCTGAATTTTTTGGGGGGTTGCTTTTTCCCAAATCCATGCCTTCTTTCTAGACTCAGCTCAACTATTATCTTCTATTAAAGCTTTTTTCTTGGACTCTTTAGCTGCTAAACCCTCCCATGCAAAGTTACGTTGTTTCTGTATTCTCTATCCAATACTTACAGGTTTTCTCTCCTGATAGAATCTAAATTCTCTTTAGACAGTCCATTGCATATTCATTTTTGTAGCCCCAGTGCCTGATGCAATGCCCATGGCACAAGAAGTAGTTAATAAATGTTTGTTGTTTGATTGGTAATATTCAAATAAAAGGAAGATAGTACCAATGATTCAGTGTCCAATGTGAAAAATATTTGGAGGAAGTTGTTGGCTAAAAATACCTGTCAGTACTTTTGTCCCCAAAGAAGTACAACAGAATTTAGCTTAGATTGCCATGTTTGCTCAATACTTGTTTGCATTGTCTCCTCTTTGTGTTTTGATTTTTTGTTTCTTGTTTTGCCAATGCATATTTGTCTGCCTCTAGTGGTGATTCAGGGCTATGAGTAGGGTAGATAATTGAGGGATGTGTAACTAATTGTTTTAACAAAGGACGTTTCCCAGTATAGAAATACACTTCACCAATGTAGATCTATAAGGTAGGAATCTATCTGGGATGCATGGAGTCTAAAGCTTTATCTGGAATTATACAATGATTATTCCACCACACAACAACCAACATTCACTATGTGATATGAAATTTGTATTTTATGCTAGAGGCAATGTGGAATCACCTATGCCTTCTGAATATGCTCATGACATGGCACAATATGCATTAGGAATATCTATTTGGCAGTTGTATGGAAGATGGATTGAAAAAAATAGACTGCAGGCAGTGAAAACAATTACACTGTTGCAATAGTCCTGGTAAAAAGTGATGAAGTCTTCATTTAGAGGGGTCTATTATGTGCCTCACATTTTAGATAAGACATGAGAGTCTTTTGACAGAAATTGGAACCCTAGAACTCAGAGGACTCATATTTTACTACTAAATAATCTGAATAGGCTATGACTTTTCCCCAAAAAATTCATTGTTAGAAATAGATCTTTTCAAGTATTAAATCTACAATCTATTTTATCTGTCTTGTACCAAATATTATGTTAGATTTTAAGTAAAGAAAAAATTGAAGTCATCACACCCTCAAAGTGTTTATATTCAACTAGGAGAAGTAACACATACACATGATAGATAGAAAAATAGGGAAAGAAAAGAAAGAAAGGAGGGAAGGAAGGAAGGAAGGTAGGAAGGAAGGAAGGAAGGAAGGAAGGAAGGAAGGAAGGAAGGAAGGAAGGAAGGAAG
>NC_058135.1:83570495-83721232 GCF_016433145.1 Gracilinanus agilis
ATTAAATGATGGCATGATGATAGCCTGTGCCTAATAATGATTCTGAAGACCAGTTCTCTGCAGTTTCCCCAGGAGGACCTTTACTCTATATTGTATCTTTTTTTTATGGTCTCCCAAATCTTGGGAAGAATATGAAGAATAAGGGTTTAGTGATGATTTGAATCTACCCATTTTTTCCAAAAGACAAAATAAATACATAGGGAGCATGAAAACATTCCTAAAAATGGAGGGGGAGTGGATTTTATTTCTGTTTGATAAATAAGAAAAGTTAAGAGGTAGAGAAAGTGTGGGTAAACTGATAGCTACCTACAATGCTCATGATAGACACAGGGGTGGGTCTCAGGTCTACCTGTATCCAGATGTTTGCCCTACATTGCTCATAGCAAGCCTAGGTTTGCTAAGCATTCTCATTTTATCTCTGAAAAAATATTGTGATGATAATCATAGTTTCTTTTCTCAAAAATGGAGATCAATATATATGCACTGATAATTCTATGCTTCATCTCTCCCTCCAAACCATACCTACAATCATATCTACACCTACACTTGCAAACACACATATGAAAACAGAGCTTTTATCCTGTAGCAGCAAATTAATTGACACAGGTGCATCATTATTATTTATTTTGGGAAATGACATGTTTCTGAATCACTGATGAGGCATAAATTGCTTAGGGGCACTTTTTTCCCTGACAATCAATTAAAAATATTTCTTATTCATTGTTTTTATTTTCATTTTTTTCAGACTATTCCAATGATTTCAATGACATAGAAAATTCCCTGCAAACATACTTGCTTTAACAATGCACATTTGTATTAGCTCTGAAATGTATAGACATATATAAATATATAATTTGCATTTATCTAAACATTCATATTTAGGTAAAGGCTTAAATTTATATAGCATTGGTTACCTAAGGCACTGAAAGTTTCATTAATTCACCCATAGTCCGGTTGACAGGCCAGAGGAACGGGAGGTTGTGGGGTTAGAAGTAAGAATTGAAGTCAGTTTTAAGATTCCCAGGTTGACCTTTGTCCATGTCATTTTAGCTTCATAATCATCATAAACATTCTGAAAGAGCAGTAATCAATTCCAAATTAAGTCAAAACTTACAAGGAAATGTAATTAAAAGAAAAGATAGGTTAATCAATGTGCCTTCTTATGGCAGTCTTTAAGTGGACCATTAGTTGCAAACTATATCTAGCATGTCTAGTTTTAGTGTACACTATTAATAAATGTTTATTCTGTGATTTGTCTTAGCTTGTCTCTCAAACACCACTTTTTATCTTATTGCTCAAGTAATTGTGAACCTGCTGCCAAACCTGCCTATATAAATCCTAGTGATCTCATCTGTTTTAATTTGTATATCTTAAAAGACATGGAAAAAATGAGAAAATGCAGGTTCAGAAAATTCTTTAAGAGAAGAAATCTATGAAATATAGATTTGATAGCAAACTCATAAAGCACTGGAAAAGATTTGTGAGAGAAAAATGTTCTCATGCATGGAGAAATAAATCTCCGATTTATTATAAAGAAGAGTCCAAATTAGAAGAGGCCAGTTATTTTCAGCATAGATAACAGCTTGACACATTCCCTAAAACACATTTGAGAGGTCTGACAAGAAATAAAAAAAATAAAAATAGATTTCATCAGAAAAGTGAAAGCTTATCTCTTGGAATACCTTGATTTTTATAGATGTTACCCCCCCAAAAAATTGTATATTATATTCAAGTTGTTTAAGGAACTTCTTTGGCATTGGTGATGGGGACAGCCAAGGAACCAAAAAAGTAAAATTAAACGAGCAAACAAAAAATAATGTTTCAATTTAGAACAGTTACAAATTGCAGAAACTATCAAATGAACTCATTAATTATATATCACTTGCTTTTTTTCTTCCTTTACAGATGTCCTTTTAAAAAAATGAGAATATTAGCATAACAAAAAGTCAACCTAATTAAATATTTGGATAATATATAAAGCTTTCCAAAAAAGTCAAAACAAGAACAAAGCCACCTGCTTCATTAGATCTGACCCACAAAAGAAGGTGTAAGTCTCAATTATAATTGTACTATATAGTTAGACTACCTGAAGTTTTATCTCTACTCTGTTGATTGTCACGTCACTTGATCAAGACATTTGCCCTCTTTGCCTATGAATTTATTTACCTTTAAAATGGAGAACATAATAACTTTACAGCCTACTTCCTGGTGTGGCTTGGAAGATCAAATGACATAAATCCATTCTGTATATCGTAAAAAGTAAATTGCTATAAAAATTCCAAGTGGTATTGCAGCAGATAAAGTGTCTGTCTTAAGTTAGGAAAGCTTGAGTTCAAATCTAACCTCAGACACTACCTATATGAGAAGAGATGAGTAAGCTTTCCTCAATTTCCTCAGTAGCAAAATATAGATAATAAAATGAACTACCTCCCATGCTGAATGTGAGAAATGTTAAATATTTGTTTAAAAAAAAAAGACAGTACAATGCCCAACACATTTAGACTCTATATTAGTGCTTATTCCTTCCCTGTCACTAATTATGCATTCAAATTTCAACAAAATATTCATTTGGTTCTCTCTGTATGCATTGTCCTGTAATAGTAGATTCTAAAGATACAAAACTTTAAATTATGCATTCATTTGTTGATTTCAAACAACTTACACTTCACTAATAGGGCATTATAAATTAAATGCTGGATGGACCAAAGATGATTAGTTCAACTACTTCACTTTACACTAAATGAAGCTGAGGTATGGTCACTTAGCTGCCCCTAAATTTTTTCAAACTGTTAGATTTTGAACTCCTCACTGATAAATAGATATTGAAATCTAAAATTTATTGACTAGAACTTCTATTGTGAGATATGAGCTGAAAAGAAATAGTATCATGCAATGGAAATCATATTGATTTTATGGTCAGAAGACATGATAATGAGTCCTAGGTCTATGACTTAATAGCTGTGTAACTGACAGATCCCTTAAACTCTCTGAGCCTGAGGTTCTGTAATAGATGAAAATACAATGTAATTCAAAAAATATTTTTAAGATAGTATTGTGTTGAGTAGAATGCCAAATTCTAAAGAGATTAAACAAGAGCAGATAAGAAAGTTTCCTCTGCTCTCAATAAACTTCCATTCTACTAAGAGTGCAGAATCAAAACAGAGTGGTAATCAATAATATAATATATATGCAATAATAATAATATAATGCATTTGTTAAATAAGTAAAAAATACAGTTTTTTTTTAGTTTGGAAAGGTAAAGTTATTATTCACTGGAGGAATCAAAGAAAAGAGCATTTGTCTTATAATGATAGATGGAATAAAGAGGAGGGACATAAATGGAATAAAGATGGGATAAAGATGGAATAAAGAAGAATAAAGAGGAGGGATGGAAAAAAGGAATCTTAGAACCTGTGAAATCTGAAAGATGACAAACAGATACTCATAGGGTGGTACTGCTTGGTATGATGATTTTTAAGCATTTAGTCATTTCTCCATTCCAGGAAAACATCATTACTTCATAGAGAATTCATATCTTTTCGTGGTGAAACAATATACACTCTTTACATGACAGCACACAACTACATACCCCTGATATGTGGTGACATGTCACCACATTGCTGTCATGTCAAGTTATGCATCTATCATGTGATGAAATTATTCCATCATGAGATGGTATTTGACGATGCCTCCTGCATGTGTTTATAAACCATCACATATGATGAAATTTGATGTCAAATAATGGCATGCCTCCATCACGTGATGAGATTTATCTCTCTTTGGAACACCATCATTATGAGATGGCATACTTCCCATCATACAATAGTATGCCATGGCACATGTGTACATGTGATGGCACATCTTTGTCATGAGATATCATTCTATGACATGTCTCTCTCATGTGGTGACATGTTATAACATACTTCCATTGTATCTATCAGGTAATAACATCAGGACATTCATTTATCATGGGATGACCTGGTAAAATACACCTCTGAAAGAGATGGCTACCTCCAAATGGAAGTAGACTGTTTGGGAAAGGACTAGATGGATAGAAGATGATAAACACCCACCTAGGGACCTCCCCAGGTCCAGTAAAGAACAAATCCCTTTAGAAATCAAGTTTATTTTGATCATTGGAATAAGGGAAAACACTACAAAATCTAGACTCAACCCAACTTCTAGGCACCTTGCAAGAGGTTGCTCTTCCTTTCTTCTATAGGCCCTGCCTACCCACTCCCTGCTCTTATCTAAAACCCCAAAAGCCACCTGACTATATGCTAATCTAATTACCCAGATTGTCTCTAAAAAGACAGAGGAGACAGGATTCAATGTTAGCCTGAATTCCCTCTCAAGCCTGGGATTGACTTCCTAGGCAACCTAGAGTCCTAAGGAAAAAACCTTTGGGATTACTTAAGCCCAGTTGATCTCTAGCCAGTTGATCTCAGGGGGATGATATCTCTGTACTACAGGGAAAAGGCAGTCTACTCCAAGGCAATTCTCTAATCCCAAATCCCTAATCTTTTCACAAGATTAGTTCTTCTAAGGGTATTATATGAAAATATAAGTAAAAGTAATGAGGTCACCAGGGATATTATAAATAAACTATGTGGTTTGTGGGAACACACACTGGGATTTACGAGAGACTAGACTTGGACATGAAGACTTGAACAGCCAAGCTGCTCCTAACTGACAAAAGACAGTTAGCCAACTGTCACTCTGGTCAGAGGCTTTGAATTCAACAGACAAGGTAATAGGATATATAACTGGATTTAATTATGAACAACTAAAAGGTGGGATAGGGATATCTACTCTAAAACCTTAAATCTAATGACATAACCCACAGGGAAAGGAAAGACTTATTTCTACACTAACTTAGTGATCTAAACTGACAGGGACCAAGGAGCAGTGGAGTCTCTGGGTGACTGCCTCAGACTTGGAACCTGCCAGGCTTGAGCAGCTCAGCTAGGGGCTTTGTGGCTTTAGGATTCTCACTGCAATCCACTGATGATCTCTGGATGCCAAGAGCCAAGGTGGTCTCAGGTGCCAAGTAGGAAGGGGTTGCTTGAAATACTGTCCACCAGATTTCAAAACTTTCTCCTCTTCCTTGGCACAGGACTGTTGATCTTCTTTCTTTTCTAAATGCCACCACTCAGGATCCCAGGGGAAAATGAGGATACAGGATGTCCTTTTACTCTGAGTGCTCCCAGGGCTAACCACAGTTTGTGTTAACCCCCAATGGAGTCCTTCCCAGAGCACAAGTTACTTCTTCCTGCTCCCTCATTCCATCCTGGAATTCCCAGCTCCAGCTCCTTCCTGCTAGATACATCTTAATACCTAATCAATAACTAATCTTATCTTACTCACAACAGTATGCCAGAGCAAAGATCCTCCTTCCAGCTCAGTGGAAAACTAGATTAGGAGTGACAGTTACAAATAGTCAACTCCCAAGATCCTCCTCTCCTTCCAGAATCTTCTCGCAGGATTCATATATAAATTATCCTCCTTTCCTCTTAAAGACAATCTATGAATTTTTCCCTATCCCTTACTTATCTTTATACCTCTGTCGCATTATTACATCAAAATATGGCTCCATCATATAATGACATACTTCCATAATAAGATGGCATGCTATGACATGCCCATAATGTGACCACACAATATACCATGTGATAATACAACACTTATACACAATGACTCATTTCTGTCATGTGGTAACATGTCATGAACTGAATCCATCCCGTTTTACCAACTCCCATCATGTAATAACATGCCTGAATCATAAGATAACAAGATAATCTTCTGGTGAACTTGAAAGTACCATTTGGATCAATTCAAGGTAAAAAAGGAATAGGATGTCCTATCCTCACATTTGTCCCAGGATTGTCTTAGATACTATAACCCCCACAGGATACCTTTTCCTCTCTGGGCACTACATCAAGAGGGAGGGTCTTCTTTATGTTTCCTGGTCATGATCCATTATTCAGCCAGCAATGGTCTGTTTCAAGACTAAAGGTATGATTTCAAATATCTTTTAGTTGTGTGTGTATGTGTATTTTTTTATTAACACAAAATAGGTGTAGCTGGATTCAAACTCTTGTTTTCACTAAAGAACTTTTTTTTGTTATTTATGCTATCTCGTTGTTATTTTGTGTATTAACATATTCAAATATGTAATACATATTACAAACTGTATAATAAGAAAATTCTATTTTCTAAAATGTAAAAATTCATTTAGTCATTTAAATATAGAGTCTGTTAAAAGCAACCTTTTATGCTTCTCAGCCATATTGATTACTAGGAAAGCTGGAATGCCCTAAGTTGTATCCCCAATTATCTACCTCTATTTATTGTGATTTACTGTAGGAAGTAGAATCCTGGATCTCTGGACATCAAATTGACAATGATGACATCAAATGAACTTTCTTTTAAAAGTAGGATATTTTACCTAGCAAAGTTTTATAATAGCAAAATTGAGATTTAATAGGTTTTCAAGAACTTCCTCAAATGCTGGGAAAATAAAGTGGTTAATAAACAGTACCACCTAAGGAAAACAATCCTCAATAACTAATGTTTATCAATTATTGCCACAAAGGGATAATTTAAGGTGGCCTAACATACTGGCCAAAAAAGGAGGGAAGTAGAGAGAAAAGATTATAAAACAAGAAAAATAATCCTGTAAAGCTAGGGTTATCTAAAGCAATATCCTTCTTGTGCCTTTATGTTGTTAACACAATTCTACTGGGGGACTTTCTAAAGCAGCATTTTTCCCACATATGCCCTAGCCTGTCTCTTGTAATAACTATTGTCTAATTTATTGTAGAAGTCTCTGAGTTAATTTTAGCTTGTGAAATATTTTGAGTTTGCTTTTGCTTTCTGCTTTCTCAAATGGAAACTTGTTAAGTGCAAAAATTTTATTTGGAAACACCAGGTGTTTGGTATCCCATAGACTACACATCTGGATATATATGTTTAAAAATTCGTCCAGATGCTTCCAAACCACACACACAGCTACAGAGTCTTGTAAAAGATTAGGAAGTAACTAGTAAATATGGGTGATACCAAATTATTATTGACTATTGAGATACTTGTATTTATGCCAATAAAACTAAATATTTATAATATCCATAAAAATGGGGAAAGGGAGGTGATAGACATTTATATAGCACCTACTAGGTGCCACACACTGTGCTAATTGCTTTAAAATATTATCTCCTTTAACCCTCACAACAACCCTGAGAAGAAATGTTCTATATTTCATGAGAGAATCTCTTCATAAATGAACAAAGAAAACAAAGACCACCACAACAATGCTAGTTAGTATTTTTTGCTCTCTCATTTCAACAAAAACAGGTATCTTTGAAGAATCTCAAGGCCTTGGATTGATTCAGACCAGTAGTTGACAAATTAACTGCTCTAAAGTTTGCTTTGAACCTGTTAGCAAGATTTACCATTTTAAAAGGAGACAATTTAAATGTAGTATAGATTCTGTGGCATGAGGAAAAGATTGTAGATTGAGAATTTAAAATTATTTTTATTATTATTTTTATTTAGAATATTTTTACATGGTTCCATGATTCATGTTCTTTCCTTCTCCCTAAACACCCCACTCCATGTACCCGACACACAATTCCACGGGGTTTTACATGTATCATTGATCAAGACCTATTTCTATATTATTGATAGTTGTGAGTGATCATTTAGCATCTGCATCCCCAATAATATTCCTATCAACTCAGTTATTCAAGCAGTTGTTTTTCTTGTATGTTTCTACTCTCAAAGTTCTTCCTCTGAACTTGGATAGTTCTTTCTCATGAGTCCATCAGAATTGTTATGGATTATTGTCGCTAGTAGAGAAGTCCATTATGTTCAACTGTAGCACAGTGTATCAGTGTCTGTGTATAATGTTCTCCTGGTTCTTCTCCTTTCACTCTGCATCAGTTCCTGAAGGTCATTACTTTGAACACAGTAGTATTCCATCACCAGCAGATATGACTATTTGTTTAGCCATTCCCTAATTGAAGGACATCTTCTCATTTTTCAATTTTTTGTCACCACAAAGAGTACAGCTATAAATATTTTTGTACAAGTTTTTTTTTCTCCTATGATCTCTTTGGGGTATAAACCCAATGGTAGTATGGATGGATAAAAGGGCAAACAAGTCTTTGATAGCCCTTTAGGCATAGTTCCAAAATTGCCATCCAGAATGGTTGGATCAATTCACAACTCCACCAGCAATGCACTAATGTCCCAATATTGCCACATTCCCTCCAAAATTTATTACTTTCCTTTGCTGTATTGTTAGATAATCTGCTAGGTGTAAGGTGATATCTCAGAGTTGTTTTGATTTGTGTTTCTCTAATTATAAGTTATTTAGTACACTTTTTATGTGCTTATTGATAGTTTTGATTTCTTTATCTGAAAACTTCCTATTCATGTCCCTTGCCCATTTATCAATTGGGGAATGGTATGATTTATTGTACAATTGGTTTAGTTGCTTATATATTTGAATAATTAGACCTTTGTCAGAGTTTTTTGCTATAAAGATTTTTTTCTCAATTTGTTGCTTCCCTTTTAATGTTGGTTACATTGGTTTTGTTTGTACAAAACCTTTTTAATTTAATGAAATCAAGATTATTTATTGTACATTCCATAATTTTTCTAACTGTTGCTTGGTCTTAAAATCTTTCCTTTCCCAAAGATCTGAGAAATATTCTGTGTTCACCTAATTTGCTTATAGTTTTCTTCTTTATACTCAAGTCATTAACCCATTATGAGTTTATCTTGATGTAGGGTGTGAGATGTTGATCTAAACCTAATCTCTCCCATACTGTTTTCCAATTTTCCCAGCAATTTTTGTCAAATAGTGGGTTTTTGTCCCAAAAGCTGGGCTTTTTGGGTTTATTGTATACCGTCTTGCTGAGATCACTTACCCCAAGTCTATTCCACTGATCATCCCTTCTGTCTCTTAGCCAGTACCATTTTGTTTTGATGACTGCTGCTTTATAGTACAGTTTAAGATCTGGTACTGCTAGGCAACCTTCCTTCACATTTTTTCTCATTATTTCACTTGATATTCTTGATCTTTTGTTCTTCCAAATGAACTTTGTTATAGTTTTTTTCTAACTCAGTAAAAAAGTCTCTTGGTAGTTTGATAAGTATGGCACTAAACAAATATCAAAACTATCAATAAAGCACATGAGAAAGTGTTCTAAATCTCTTATAATTAGAGAAATAAAAATAACTCTGAGGTACCACCTCACACCTAGCAGATTAGCTAATATAACAGCAAAGGAAAGTGGTGAATGTTTGAGGGGATGTGGCAAAATTGGGACATTAATGCATTGATGGTGGAGTTGTGAACTGATCCAACCATTCTGGATGGAAATTTGGAACTATGCCAAAAGGGCTTTAAAAGACCATCTGCCCTTTTATCCAGCCATACTACTGCTGGGTTTATACCCCAAAGAAATCATAAGGAAAAAAGACTTGTACAAAAATATTTATAGCTGCACTCTCTATACTGGCACAAAACTGGAAAATTAGGATATGCTCTTCAATTGGGGAATGGCTGAACAAATTGTGGTATCTCCTGGTGATGGAATACTATTGTGCTCAAAAGAATAGCTTTGGAGGAATTCCATTTGAACTGGAATGACCTCCAGGAATTGATGCAAAGTGAAAGGAGTAGAACCAGGAGAACATTATACATAGAGACTGATACACTGTGGTAATATCGAATGTAATGGACTCCTATACTTGCAGCAATGCAATGATCTGGGACAATTCTGAGGGACTTATGAAAAAGAATGCTATCCACATTCAGAGGAAGAACTATGGCAGTAGAAACACAGAAGAAAAACAACTTCTTGAAGACATGGGTTGATGCGGATATGGAAATAGATCTTGATCAAGGACACATGTAAAAACCATTGGAAATGTGCATCATCTGTGGGGGTGTGGAGGTGGTGGTTGTGGGGGAGAGGAGAGTAAGAACATGAATGATATAACCATGGAAAATTTTTCTAAAAATAAAAATTAAAGAGAAAGAAAGAAAAGTAAAAAAAACCGAATAAATGAATGAATTCTCATATCTATTCTCTATGTCTCTCACCATCTCTCTGTCCTCCCATCTGTCTCTGCCACCTTCTCTCCATTTCCAAATCGTTCTCCTTCCCTCTCTCTCTTCCTGTCTCTCTCTCTCTCTCCCCATTATTCAATTACTGTTCCTCACTTTGAAGTCCATGTAATTTTTTGTAGAAAGTATTTTTTTCCTCCCCACATACTCATTGCTCTCAACTACCAATTTTAGGTCATTCTCCTAAATTTTGCTCTAACTTTAATATTAGTCATATTATTCCTCTCCACTCTATCCTCTATCAATACACTTGAATTTCAATATTTGTCTGAAAAATCATTCTGCCAATATGACTGGACAATTCTTCAAATTCCTCCATGTCAATAATATCTCCTCCTTGTTCCAGCCAATATTTTCAATCTTTATTACCTGATAACCCTCAAAATTATATCATTATCTAGATATTGAAATTTGAAATGTGTCATGGACCATACTTTCCTATCCTCCTACCTCTACCACTTTTTTTGTTAACTGTAAAACTACATACCAGTAAGGGATATTTGATCCTTTCACTTATCTTTATTCTCTCAGTAGTGTATCTCCCATACTCGGAGCTTTGTCCCAAGAGTCATTTGCTTTCATATAATACCTTGGATCTGTCTTTTGCATCTTTAAAATTTCTTTTTCTACTGTCCTAGAACTTTTGCCTCACTTCCACTCCATGTCATTCAACCTTCCTGAACTTATGAATTCTCACAATTTGATAGCCTCTAACATATAATTTCTCCATTGCTATTCTAGGGATGCTGAATTAAGAAAGTTAGAAAATCAAGATGATTTCACATGCTATATCATTCCACAGTGAATAACTTCATCTGTTTTGAGATTCTTCATTCTTTATGAATTCCTTAGCTTATTTCCCACAGTGAGCATTCTAGGTCTTTTCTACTTCTCAGCATCAAGCATCCACTGTGACAATTTCCTTTAGATTCATATTGTTGTTACTTTTCCCTTCTGACTGTGTTTCTGACTTTCTTGGATTTTGTCTTGATAAGTGAGCTTCTTCTCACCCTGGATCTTCACTCAGCTTCTGCTCCCAACTGCTCCAATTGCTCCCAACATCATGGTCCACTTTTACTAAAAATGAGTTCCTCCCTGGGTCTCCATTTTGAACAGGGACCCAGGCTAGTAATGATTCTTCTGACTATAATGCTAGGATTCAGTATGCCTCATCACAGTGACCATTTTCATTTCTATTTTATATATTCTATAACTCTTTTTAGAATATAAACTCTTTAATGGAAGGAATGATCTTTCATTATGCTTAAATTCCTATTATAAGTATATGGTATAATTCCTGATTTATACAAGTATTTAACAAAATGATTGTTAATGTATCTTCCCTCTTGAATTAACCCAAGTCTCAGCTTTTGTTGGCTCTGCTGTTGGTGAATCAACAAACAGAAACTTACATGTACTCTTATTTATAACTAAATGTAGATATTAGATTCTCCTTTACATCTCATCTAAATGTCTATCCTGTCCATTTACTTTCCATCCAGCATGCTGCCACATGTAAACTTTTTCCTATAATGTTTCTATGTCTTTTTCAGGAAACAGTAATAAAAAAATTAAAACCACTATAGCTTTTGGAAGTAGCATGCGAATTATTTCTTATATGGTTTTGCTCAACATTCTTATGGCTTCCCAAAGCTAAACAATTTTTCATGGCTACTACTCCATATTATGTACTATCTCCCTTGCTAAAATATCAGATCCTTAGGATTCTGGTTGGGGATTCTTTTTCCTTTCCATTTGCATTCTCCTTATTTATCATGATATTTGGCACATAATTACCAAAAATATTTCCCATTCATTCCTTCATCCATACATTCATCAATCATTCATCAATCAGTCATTTACCTATAAATATGTAAGTTGAATTATTCTGCTAGTTAAAAAGGCAAATGCAAATTCCTTCAGCTCTACTAGTCCCTTCCTTGAAATCTCTCAGTATCATTATTCTCTCTATTCTCTTTTCCTCTGGTCACAGGAGAGGTGATATTGTTACAAACATATACTCTATTACCCTTAATCATATTCATTCTCATTTGTTTCAGAACCGTGCTCAGTCATACCACTTTTGAATATCACTGCCACTAGTTCTTTGCCTTACACTAAAATAAACATACACAAGATTACATACTCCTTACTTACTTTTTTTAACTTACTACTTTTTTTTCTAAAATTAGAGTGTTTGTAATTTTTTAAAACATATTCCTCTTAACTCACAATCATATGCACAACTTGTTTAGCCATTCCCTAATTCAGTAATTCCCTAGATTTTTAAATTCTTTACCACCACAAAAAGAACTGTTGCAAAAATTTAGAACATATATAGGTTCTTTTCCTTGTTCCCTGATGACCTTAGGAAATAAACCTGATAGTGGTTTTGCCAGGTCAAAAATTATACATAGATTTATAACTCTTTAAGCATAATTTAGATTGTTCTCCAAAAGGTTGAATCATTTCATAATTCCATTAATAGATTTATTATGGTTTATTAATTATTTCCACATACCCTCTAACATTTGTCATTATAGTCTTTTAATATTTTGGCCAAACTGATAGATATGAGATATCCCAGAAGTATTTTTATTTGCATATTTCTAATTCATAATCATTTTGAGTACATACATATATGTATGAATACATACATATATGTATGAATACATACATATATGTACATATATATATGGAGAGAGAGAAGAGAGAGCACTTTGATTTCTTCATCCAAAAACTATCTGTTCATATTTTTTGACCATTAATCATTCAAGGAATAGCTCATATTCATATATATTTGGCAAATTTCTCTATATATTTTAGGTATGAGCCAAGAAACTACTTATAATCCCTGTTCCTCCCTAGCCAATTTACTGTTTTCCTTCTCTCTCTCTCTCTTTTTTAAAGAAGCCTTTACCTTATAATTAATACTATGTATTGGTTCCAAGGCTGAATAATGGTAAGGGTTAACCAATGGAGGTTAGGTCACTTGTCCAGTATTACACAGCCAGGAAATGTCTGAGGCCAAATTTGAATCCAGGACTTTCCATCTCTAGGCCTGACTTTCAGGTGCCTGAGTCATCTAGCTGTCCTTCTACTTTCTTTCTAATATTCAATACATTTGTTTTATTTGTACAATAAACTTTTTACATAAAATGTATTCAAAATTATCCATTTTAAACCTCACAATGCTTTCTATCTCTTGTTTATTCATAAATTATTCTCCTTTCCATAAATCTGATAGGTAAAGATATTAAATCTCCCTTTACTCTTAGACCTTGTAACCATTTTGAACTTATCTTGGTAAATAGCATAGGATACTGGTTTTTGTCAAAAATCTGTCAGTATTCAGTGTCTCTGCTTCCTCAATCTTCTATGTTTTCCTCAATCCCTTTGTCATTTGCTTTTGTCTGCTCTGCTCTACAGAAACTGTTCTCTCAAGGGTCACATCCTAATGAATAAATCCAATGGTTCTTTTTTCAACTCTGCAGCTTTTGATATGTCTGACAACACCCCTCCCCTTACTTGTTATTTTCTTCACTGTTGTCTTAAGATGCGCATCACTCTTTCTACTTCTGCCTCTCTTTATAATTAGTATTTCTGTATTCTTTGTAGGTTTTCCATATTCTTCCTGGCTCCATATGGAGCCATATTCCTCTATAATCCATTATTGGTCCTCTGCTCCATTCACTTGCCTTTCATAATTTTATTTCCACAACTTCAGTACTGACATTTCTCCCAACAGAGGAAAAGATTGCTGAGAATCTAAGCATCCCCAACAGCACCAGTCCGACTTCCATAGCCATTTTTTTGGGGAAAGAAATTCCTGTGGAGAAAGGAGTACACATCCATACCAACAACTGTCGCAAATGCCACCCATGGAGTGCTCAAGTCAACCTAGCTGAAGTAGCATTTTTATGCCAGGAAACACTTTTGTCTTTGGGTTTTAGAATATCACATTGTAAGACAGTAGTAGACCTTCCTGACAGTCTTATAAGACTGTACCACTACCAACTATTCAGCCTCTATAAAGTACCCTTCCATGTTCTCTATCAGCATAAAAAAGTAGGAATTAATATGTCTTCTAATTAAGGTAATATAGAAACTCTTTTATAGTATGAAGAATGCCTCCAAAAATGTTAATACTTGAAAGTTGTTTTCAATCCTGGGGTTTTCTTTTCTCCTTTGGCACATAGCAAACATGTATAGACGATGCTCTCTGAATCACAGGGATATCTGGGAGTTTTTTTATGAATATTCTTGAATTCAGCCTGATATTCACCAGTAAACAAATGGGTAGTTACTTCCCTGGCTTCCTAAGGCTCAAAAATGAGCTTTTAGTCTAGGATATATAGAAATTTTAAGCACAAGAAGCTTTTTGACTTGATTATCTAAATCATTTTCTCTAATGTTCTTCTCTCCTTCCTAGAATAGACTATCCTACATCAGAATTCAGAGGCATTCATTCTTCTTATCTATTAAACAGCCATTGTATTGCCTTTCCCATTTTACAGAGATGGTAAGAGTATTGATTAGTGTTTAGAAAGCATTTAGAGATGCACTGATAAAAGGTACTACATAAATGCTAAGTATTTTTATTTCTCAAAAAGACAGGGACTTGTTTGATTTTATTTTCTTCTAAAATGCAGGACTGAAAGAGTAGATGCTTGTCTTCTATCTGCATTTCTATTTATTTTTCCATTTATTATTCTTTTTCTCTAGCAGACTGGCCCAGTCAACATTTGAAGAGGGTAGAATTGAAGCAATTATGTAGATAATACAGGCTAAAAATAAAACCCTTTTTTGTGAAACTGAGTTCATACGAACATGATTGTATACTATAGACTCATTCCTGGATTAATTTATGTGTGTGTGTGTGTGTGTGTGCAAACCTACTATAATTTATACAATTATTATTTATTACTTTTATCACTACCATCTCTACTACTTTATTGCTAGTACTAAGTATTAGGAATTTACTGAAGGAGAGAAAGGGGGAAAATCATGTCTGGCAAATCAAAGCACCACCACTGCCTTCATCACTATCCCCCTCAAACCATAAATGGGAACAGCCCGGGTATCTGATTCTTAATAGCCTTAGAAACAGGAGTGCCCACCAAATCACTGGTTCTGTTTCCAAATGATCTCCTAAAGTTATTGTTGGGAGATGCAATCATTGTGGAGAGGAATCCTATCTTCCTCGTCCCTCCAGCAACAACTGTGACTAATTGCCACCAACAAGCAGGTAGCACAAGAGCCCTAAGAATGGCAGCACCTCCCAGTTCTGGTTCTAGCCAAGCCATCACCCAGGGAAGTAATTCCTGTGAAGGAAATAGCTAACCCCGTAAATTGTTAACTAACTGTCATGAGCAGGACAGACAGAGCAGTCTACCTGGAGCAACAAGGCACCCTGAGGGAGAGATAAATGATAGCATGTGCCAATCAAGTCAAACCACCACCACTACCACGTTGGCTATTATCTCCAAGACTCATAGGAGATTGCTCAGGATCTTGAACTCAAGAGTCCTAGAACTAGCAATGCCTCCAGCCCAGTAGTTTTAACCATCATCCTAGGAAACAATCCCAATAGAGCTCCAGCCTGGAAACTTCTTCAAATAAAATTGCTACTTAGTTATTCCAGTTTTATCTGATTCTTTGTGGTTCAATTTGGGTTTTTCTTGGCATTCTATCCACTATGTCATCCAGTTATCCTTATAGGTACAGTAGCCACAGCTACTGATGACCCAGAAAAGAAATTCTTGCCACCACATCCTTGGTATTGCTGAGTGGTTCAAAGACAGAATTGATAGCATTTACAAATAGAAATGGTATTTAAAAAGAGGTACTATCACTTGCTCTACCATGAGGACTATTGAGCTTTTCCATTCAAATTGTAATCAAAACCTTCCTTGTGCAAGTTCTCCCCATTAGAATGTCAACTCCTTAATATAAGGGATTGCTTTACTTTTGTATTTTATCTCTGGCACTTAATACAATGCTCCCCATATTGTAAGCACTTAAAAATTTCTTTATTCATTTATTTGATCATACAATGACTTCTAAAATGAAACAATATATTGTACTATTTTACCCAACACAATGTATTAGTCTTCTTTTTACAATTGTTTTACTGTTTATGTTGACGGTAGTTCCTGATTAGTATGAACTATCTCATGAAGTTATCATTTTATCTAAAATTTATATGATTTGAAGTTATCATATTAAGAAATAGGGTTATTGTTACTGCCCCAATCAAAATATTCAATTATATTTTTAATTTTAATGATTGTATTATAATAAAAAGAATAAGAATGATGTATTTCTATTTCAAGTTCATTACAAAGTAATATTGAAAACAAATTTTTAAAAATAAAAAATTTTAAATCCTGAATATTATATCCAATTATAAACCTAAAGTGACTTTATAAAGAAAATGTAGTTATTATCATGGAAAACAATTTAATAGTAGAGACTGAATCTTTGTCCAATGCAATAATTTTTTTACATTTTCATTAAAAATACTGATAGGTAAAAAAAAAACTATTCATATCTAAGTGAATTTGCACAGTATTGTCAATTATTCTTTTATATTGTACTGTACTGTACTCTGTCATTCCATATCATATTATACTATTCTTAACTATATTATACTGTGCTCTCATATTATACTGTTCAATACTCTATTGTAATGTACTATTTTTCTACTATTAATACTAGTACAAAGGATTTCCATTCTACAAATATGGACCTCAAAATATCTTTCAGAATTCAATATTTAAACTTTATTGCATTTAGAACTTTATTGCTAATAAAAACTATTACTCACAATTAAAAGAATATAATATTGATCCATAAAAATTAAGAACAATGTCCTTGTCCAAACAATAACATCTATAACAATTTTCAAAATAATAATTCTAGTAGTCATAAACCTGAAGCCAGATAGACTGAAAAGATTTCAAAATCTAGAGGTCTAGCCAAAAGAATATAACATGTAGGGCCATGATGGGGCTGAGATTATCTGTATCATTCTGTCTGCTGTTGGAGATATCCTGAGATGCATTCAGAGATCCTGGAAAAGATAACTTATATCCCAATATTTTCCTTAAATTACAAAGGCTGTTATAATAATAGACATCTTTACAATAGCGCAGAGAACATTAAGTATCACATAGAAACAGCATTCAAGCTAGATATCATAGCAAAAAGAACATTTGACACGGAATTAGGAAGATCTAATTTCAAATCCTGCATCAAACATTAAATGGCTGTCTAATTCTGGGAAAATCACTTAACTTCTATCAGCTTCACTTTTCACATTTGTAAAATGGGGATAATGACACTTATCTCACACAGCTATGTTGCAGATTAGATATGAAAAGTTTTGGAAGATCTGCAAGAATTACAACAAAGTTATTCTATTACCAGTTCTACTACAACAAAGTACTAATCCTACTACAAAAATTGGTAAAATGACTTGGGGATTTTTACCAAAAAAAAGGGGGGGGGTGTGTGTTAAATATAAATAATAGCTGTGAAGTGTTTGAAGAGCTCTCATGTTTAGGACAACACGGACTTTTCCTGTTTTACTGGAACTGGAGCAGTAGGGTAGAAGCAGCAAAATAAATTTAAGCCTGGTATAATGAAAAATTTCATAATAATTAGAGCTATCCTAAAATGGATCTGGGTGCCTTAGAAGGTAGTCCATTCCTCTTTCCTGGAAAAGTCTTCAAGTGAATCTGTGAATGAAAGTCTTTTTCAGAATTTTAGAGGAAGATTTTTTTTTTTAGAAATGGGTCAAAAATAGATGGCCACTGAAGTCCCAACCAACTCTGAAATTCTGTGATTTTATTGCCCCCCTGAACAATTTGGATGTTTCCGAATGAAACTTATAAGAAATATGTCTGCATCATGCACATCACCTTTTGTACACTCAGTTTTAATGATAAGAAACAAATTTAACCTGATTCACTGTGTGGAACAGTTGATATTTGACTAAATGCTGGATAGAAAGTTAGGATTCAAACTCCAACTCCGTCATTTTCCACATGTGTGACCTTAGGTAGATCACTAACTCTCTGGGTCTCTGTTTCCTAATCAGTAAAACTACAGAATTGGACAAATGACCTCTAAGGCTCCTTCCAGGTATAGTGATCCTACGTTGTTTTTCCTACACCTCAATTCATGAATACAGATGAGTAATACACTATGAGTATAGTTTCCCGATTCTTTCATTGGCTAATGCTAGTACATCTCTCAGACAACGTTAGTATTAAAATATAACCAAAGTAGTCTCAAGACATTTTTCAGATCCCTTTTTATCACTCCCTTTGAAGTCAGTGGGAGGTTTTCATGCAGAGAAGGCAAACAGCTGTGGGAAAGGAAGAAAATGGGGCAAGATATCATTAAAAGCAAAGGATTTTTAAAATGAAATAAGACTATCACCTTGTAATAGTAATAGTGTCAAATAACTGTAGAGATGCTTCTCCCCGTGGAATCTTTGAAGGAAAAAGGTAATTATGCCACACAACTCAAAAAGATTTTTTCCATCTTTATTTCCTCAAGAAATGCTTAAAAAGTCAACATTGTTCTAATAGATGATAAAAAATAAAGTTTGAAGTTGAGTGTCTTTATATATCTGCTACGATTTCTTGCAGACTTAATCACCAGTGCTCCAAAAGAATGTGCTAACATATAAGATATTATTGCTGAGGGCCCTGCAACATCATTATTCTTGTTTGAGGAAAGTTTTCTAATATATATATTTTCATTTTTAATGGCTATGGACTTCTAAATGGAGAGAGAACAATCTGTTTTATTCTTATAGTTCACTGCACTGCACATAGTGCTTTCTGGGTAGGCCTAATAGAGAGAGAATTCTTCAAATATGTGAAAAAAATGTACTTTGTGAAGACTGCACATGTCTATGCTATGTTCACTGATAAACTTTTTTAAAACACTCAATATTAAAACACTCATTTTAAAATATAGTTGGTTCATACTCAAATGCAAACTTGGCATTTTGATAAAGCAAAATTATCCTTCTCACAAATGAGTTTTCTCTTGTTCTGCTTTTATTTAAGAGTAAGATCACTCTTCTGGGTTTGTACCCCAAAGAGATAATTAGGAAAAGTAAATGTACAAAAATATTTATAGCCACACTCTTTGTGGCAGTAAAAAATTTGAAAATGAGGGGATGCCCTTTGATTGGGGAATGGCCGAACAAATTGTGGTATCTGATGATGATGATATACTATTAAGCTAAAAGGAATAATGAACTGTAGGAATTCCATGTGAACTGAAATGACCTCCAGGAATTGATGCAGAACAAAAGAGCAGAACCAGGAGAACATTGTACACAGAAACTGATACACTATGGGACAATTGAGTGGACTTCTCTACTAGCAGCAATGCTCCTGGACAATTCTGAGGGACTTATGAGAAAGAACGCTATCTACATCCAGAGAAAGAACTGTGGGAGCAGAAACACAGAAGAAAAACAACTGCTTGATCACATGGTTTGATGGGGATATGATTGGAGGTGTAGACTCTAAATGATCACTCTACTGCAAATATTAACAATATGGAAATAGGTCTTGATCAATGATATATGTAAAACCCAGTGGAATTGCTTGTTGGCTACAGGAAGGGGGTGGGAGGAGAGGAGGGAAAGAACATGAATCATTTAACCATGAAAAAATACTCTAAATTAATTAAGTAAATAGATAAGCTAAAAAAAAAAGAGTAAGAGCACTGAACCATGTAACAATGAGTTTGGTTTCAAGCTGTCACTCTGCCACTTACTAGTGATATGATCTCACAGAGTCACTTGATCTCTCTGAGTCTCAGTTTCTTCATCTGTCAATTGGCAGTTGGGAGAGTTGAACAAGATTATTTCTATTTCTTAATAGAACATTCGCAAATCATACTCAAAGTTATAGAAATTAATGCAGCATATCAATCTGTCTTAGAATTTGTGAAATGATGTATCTATTCAAACAGATCATCACTTGAACATAATTCTTTAGGTTGCACAATTCCTTAAGACATCAGCAATTTTTTTTTCAAGAAAGCTCTTTAAAAGTAGCCTTTGAATACATTTTGAATACCACCAATTCAATCAGTAAAACACAAGATTTGGGTTGTTCCTACATGATGCCAAAGAATTGGCCAAGTAATCTGTTATAAGAAAATTGCTCAAGTAATATAGAAAAGTAGACTCAACTCTGCTTTACAATTTGTATTATCTCTGTCTATAACTGATGGACAATATTTTAGCTTCATCATTACTCTTTCAATCATAATAGAAAATAAAGAAAGGTTCCCAGGATACTGAGTGGCGCCCATTCAATCAACTTATAGTGGGATATGGAGAAGAAGTATAGAGTGTTCCAGCATCATAGGCCATGATCTCAATCATGGGAAGGAACCCCCTTGTCACAGCTCTCTTTAAATATGTTAGAGAAGTCAGTTAGTTATCCTGTATTTATTATATATCTCAAGCACTGTCAAATCAGAGAAAATCATATGAACCTCTGAGATTAATGACTAAATCCAGCCCTCTCTAATTAAAGACTATTCTCAAAGATTATAATAACCATAGAGATACTGAGCTACAAATAACACCTGGTTGATGAGAGAAGGATCTTTCATAATAAGCTTTACTTTTACTTTTTAAAACTGAGTTGGAGGAAATGTTTTTCCTGATGAGTTAATTTTATACTTTCATGTTAAAGTAAAAAAAGTATAATATCATTTTCCAGGGATATTGAGTATGATATTACAAAAGCAAGTCTTCTGGTGCCCAATTTGGAATTCTTTCATTGTGCCTATTTTTCTTCTTGAAGAACAACAAATAAAGTCTGTTTGTGATGATCATATTTGTAGCTTAGATTGATTCAGTGACACACATAACCATTTTTCAGATTCTCTTTGGAAGCACACATATTCTGGACTCTAAAACAAGACAGAACCCAACACCCATATCCAGACACAGCAAACACATTCTTAATGTGGTCTCCAAAAGACTTAGCAGCTGATGCCTATGAGAACAAACACAGAGGAAAATGCAAAAGCATTTAACTAAAAAGTTAGTCAGTAGCTGCAGACCTGCCCAGTTTCCTAGAATCTTATTTGGATATTTACTCCCACATACTGCAGTCAATGACACCAAAAACCAGCAAACTTGTCCATCTGTATGAATTATTTCTTATAGGAAAGATATTGTCCTTTTCAGAGAAGAGTTCCTTATAATAGAGTTATGCTGGTGCTTTCTCATATTGACTTATGAGATCTGATTGCTAACTTTAATTTGAGCTAGGTGGTACAATAGATAGAGTGCCAGAACTAGAGTCAAATAAAATTGTCTTCCCAAGTTCAAATCTGGCCTCAAATACTAATTAGCTGTGTGACCCTGGGCAAGTCTCTTCATTCTGTTTGCCTTTTCCTCAACTGAAAATGATTTGGAAAAGGAAATGGCAGACCAGTACAGTGTCTTTGCCAAGAAAACCCAAAATTGGTTCACAAAAAGTTGAAGATGTCTGAAATGACTAAAACAACAACAGAAATTGGCAAATGCTACAAAATCAGGTTTGCTTTTCTTCAATTGATTAGGTAGAATTAAGAAATCTAGAATTAAGAAAGAAAAATAATATGATAATCCCTATTTATTAAAACCAAATTGTAATAGGTTGTACTCCAAAGGGACAATTGCCTCTAGTTCATTAAGATATTATCCCTTTCGGGAATGGGTTTCAGGAATAGAGAAGTACATAAGCCAGATGGATAAATAGAAGTTTTGGGGCCTTGAGCTATTAGACTTTGGAGTCAGTGATCTTGCTCTCCTTTTCAACTAGTTAGCAGGGTCAAAAAGAATAATTAATCCTAGTGTAGCAACATATTGTTAAAGCCAACATGTTCTCACTTGTGTTTTGCTGGAAAATGGTAAGTTTATAAGTTTCATCCTTTCCAAGTTGATTCTTCCAAGTTATAGAAGCATAACATTGAGAGGAACGGATTACAAATCAAATTGAAAAGGAGATTTTGCATTGGGAGTTGACGATGGAAAAGAGATTAGAATGTAACATTTTATGATATATTTGTGTAATCTCTTTTGTTTATTTTATAATTTAATTTACTCTTGTTTATTTAATATGATTTCACTGTTTAATTGAGTAGCTAGGAAGTACAGTGGATCCTAATGCCAGGAAGATTCGTTCCTGAGTTCAATCTGACCTCAGACACTTAGTAGCTGTGTGACCCTTGGCAAAGTTTTTCCTTAGTGCCCTCATCTGTAAAATAATCTGGAGCAGGAAATGGCACACAAATCTAGTTTGCCAAGAAAACTCCAAATTGGGGTCATGAAGAATTGGATACAACTGAAACATCTAAACTCCGACCATAACTATATAAGTATGACTTAGAGGTCAGAATAAATACTAACTATCAGTTGGAAGAAATAGCCAGGAGGTATGGCAATTTGACCCAATAAATGATGAATAACTCCAGACATAGAGTTTGTGATGTTATTGTCAAACCTACAGGAACTGAGGATTAGACTAACTTTGTCAAGTCTCATCAGAGACACGGAACTACTATATTTATGTGGAGTGTCCTATCAATTACTAAAGAAAACATCCTTGGTACAGATAAACTAAATTGATTATAAGCCTTTCAAGTGCAGGTGGAATGTACTATATATTTTGTAATTCCTGCTTCAATGACTTTAACAGACAATTTTTAAAAAGAATCATTTTTGTATGAAATAATGTTCATCAGAAAGAGAACCATAATTGTTATGGCTATTAAGGAAAGGCAGGTTTTGATTATATTATACAACAAAGGAAGTAAATATTTCAGAGGGAGAGTTTAGTTCTCTTTGCAGTAGGTGAACTGGCTGAAAAACTCCAGATTGGAGGGGAGTATTCACCAGGATTTTTACAGACAATTGTAATCAATTCTTTAAAAATATATATGTATGTATATATGTACATTTATATGTACATATATATGTATATTTAACTTTCTCCTTTGTCTCCTGGCTTTTGCTTTGTGTTAAAGAAAAAATAGAGTTCCAAAAAAGAAGAGAGCTTATGAAAGAAGGCAATCCTTTGAATGCTTCACCAAACTGTGAGGCCGCCTATGTAGTTGGAACTTGAGGAAAAGATCAAAGAAACTCTGGCAGAAGAAATTCTCCAGGTTCAAGAACCCACATAATTTCAAGTAAAAAAAAAATATTTCTTAAACACCCATCAGGTAAACTATAATGCTAGATGCTAGAGGGGATACCAAATTGAAGTAATAAGAAATGGTCTATTACCATAATACATGAAATTTACAGTTTGACAGGGCAAGCCACAATTTCCCATAAAGTGAGGAAGCCAGCCCAGGTAACGTCTGAGTTCCTTTTTGGCTCTAAGTCGAAGATGCTATGCTCCCATGATCATGCTGTTCCCTGTATGTGGATATCCTTCCTGCTGCTCTTTGTCTATAAAGTCCTTCCCTACTATTATCCAACTTCAATTTTGCCTCCCCATCAACATGTGGCTTTCCCTGATTACTCACTAATGGCAATCTTGGACTTTATATAGTATGTCATTTTTCACCACTTTAATGTACTTACTAAAGATAATTCTTCCATAATTATTGCTGTCACATTTGATTATGTAAGAATACATAAGAACAAAGCCAGATCAGGCTGGCCAGTAGGACATGGGTTTTAGATGACATGTGCTCATGGCCATATGGCAGGTGAGGCAGAAGATAGGGTCAATTGCCTTTCCATTATCCCTAATGGGAAACAGCTCAAAATAGTTCTCAGGTGATATGCAGTAGGAAAGAAAGCCATGGAGGTGGAAAGGAGAAATAATTCACTTTTAAAGATCAATGGAGTCATCAGTTCTCCCAGATCATAGGGTCTTTCTTCCTCATCCTCAGAATAACAACTTTCACATTAGTACTATGTCATGCATATTGTGACTGTAAGCTGCAAAGGGTTTCTTCATTCTCAAGGATGAATTGAAGGATATAACTGTGCATGTTGTAGTCAACCCCCAGTTACACACTTAATTATTCAATAATCAAATAAATGTCTAAATTTCAAGCACTGAACTAGTTGCTGAGGATACTGATACAGAAATTAAATAATCTCTTAATTCTTTGTCAAATGTATCCTTTTCCCATAACATCCAGTACACTACTTACAAGAGCAATGTTTAATAAATGTTTGTTAAACTGAATTAGATGAAATCATAAGCAGGATTCTGGGGAGAAATAAAGAAGTAGATAAATGAATAAATGAATGCATAAATAAATGAATGAATTTAATTGGTTGTTTAATCATTTAATTGAAACCTACTGGTATCATTATTTGTAAATCCACATTTAAAGGAGCAAAAATAATTCAATGTGATGCAGGCAAGATTCCCAGCAAAGAGGAGTCTTATGACAGTAAAGTTTGTATGAAAAATACCAAAGCTCAATATAAGCTATACAGTGCCTTGGGTGTGATGTGTTTTCCAATTGTTCCTAATTTTGCTCATTGATTTTATTTAAATTTTAACTTTAAGTCCACCTCAATATGTAGAACCCTATCTACTGTGAGGATGTTTCAGGATGCTTGCTCACAGAGGTCTCTTTATGAAGCTACTGGAATTGAAGGCACATGAAGCCAGAAGGAAGATGTTTAGGCTTTAGGAAAGATCTTAAAAATTTCATCACGTATTGGAAAATTGTACCTCTCTTACATTATTGAGTTTTTAGGTCTTCACTGAAACTCAAGTGACTTTTAAGGATCCATAGTAAAAAGAGCATTGGTAAGGTTCAAATCTCATCTTTGACATTTACTACCTATGTAACTATGGGCAAATAACTTGTCTTTTGGGGCATCGATCAGTCAGTTTGTAAACTTATTGAGCACCTACTGTGTCCCAGGTATTTCATTAAGAGATTGTGAAAGATAAGACAGCCCTTACCTTGAGCTTGCAATCTAATGGAGGAAGATGAGACACAAAAAGAAAATAAAAGATGTATTCTACATGCTGGGAAGGTTTGGGGGGAACAGAGTGAAAAAGTTAGAGAAATTACAAAATAGTGTATTCAAGTGAGAAACAAAGAGAGGGTCTAAGCTGATCTTCCTTAAATGGAGCTTTTATAGTTCATGGTTCTACCCTGCAAGTAGAGGGACAGAGGGTGGTTTATGGTGGAATGTCAAGGCTTATAAGATCTTGCAGGATGCTGAAGTTTTCCCAATAATGAGCTTCCTCAGATATAGTAGAAAAATGGAAGAAGTTCCATGGAAATGCAATCAGGTAAGAAGTGAAAATTTCTTCATCTATTAATAGAGGGGATTAGATTAGAGGTTCACTGATACCATTCAGTGCTAACTCTAGATCTATGTTCTTATGGTTTAATATCATAAGTTCCATGGAAAGTACAAGTTTTTGACCTTAAGAATATGTGAATTTATGAAAATAAATTCAATTACAGGAAGAAACAATTTTTGACAATTGTTTTCTGGCATTTTGCAATTCAAATTTTATCTTTTCCTTCCCCCATCTGACAGAGGTTCTAAAAGTGCTTTCAAGTAATGCCTATTTCCATATTCCATTTACATATCACATGTAAAATTAAAAAAATGTATTTAGGAAATAAAGTGAAAGATGACATGCTCTGATCTGCAATAATTTGATAACAGATGCTCTGACTGCAGATAACATTTTTATAATGAGTCCCTTGTGGATATCATGGGACCTTGCTTTATTAATAAGAGTTTTCATTCACAATTGATCATCATACAATATTGCTGTTACTGTATATAGCATTCTTATTGGTCTGCTCATTTAAATTTGAATCAGTTCATATAAATCTTTCCAGCTTTTTCTGAATTCATCACCCCTTCAGTTTCCAATTCTTTGCCACTACAAAGAAAATTGCTGAAATATTTTTGTACAAGTAGGTCCTTTTTCCCAATCTCTGACCATTGGGATATTGACCCATTAGTGGTATTGCTGGGTCAAAGGGTATGAATAGTTTTATATCCTTTTAAGTATGGTTCCATATTTATATCCAGAATGGCTGTGTCAGTTCATGGTTCTACCAACAGTGTTATCAGTATCTCAGTTTTCCCACATTCCATCCAATATTTATCATTTTCTTTTTTTGTCATATTAGCCAAATCTGATAGGGATGAGTAAATAGAGTTAGTAGTAGAGTAGTAGTAGTTAGTAGAGCTGTTTTAATTTGGATTTCTTTAATTACTATTGATTTACACCATATATTTATATGATAATAGTTTTAATTTCTTCATCTGAGAACTGCTTATTCATATCCTTTGACCATTTATGAGTTGGTAAATACTTTGTAATCTCGTCAGTTTGATTCAGTTTTCTCTATAAGAGACCTTTCTCAGGGAAACATTATATTTTCCCCTCATAATGTTGGTCTATATTTAGGTTCTACAACACTCTTTTCCAATTTTCCCAGTATTTTTTGTCAAATAGTAAGTTCTCCCCAAAGCTTGGATCATTGGATGTATCAAATAACTATAACTATAACTATAGTATACTATATATAACTATAGTAATATATATAGTTATATATAGTAAACTATAGTTATAAAGTACTAGGTGTTGACTATCTAACCTGTTCTGTGCTCTCTTCCTTAGCCTTTAGCAGATTGTTTTTATGATTATATCTTTAGAGTATAGTTTGAGATCTAATATGGTTAGGCCCCCTTCCTTTATTTTTTCCCTTTTTTTGTCATTAATTCACTTGATATTCTTAAACTTTTGTTCTTTCAGGTGCATTTTGTTATTTTTTTTACCTCAATGAAAATAATTCTTGACTTGGCTATTACAAATAGTATGGTACTGAATAGATAAATTAATTTAGGTAAGATTGTCATTTTGATAATTTTGGCTCAGCCTATTCATGAGCCAAAATGTTTTTTTTTCCAAATATTTACATCTGACTTTATTTGTGTGCCAAGTGTTTCATAAATATCTTCATATAGTTAATTGGTTTGTTTTGGTAAGTATACCCATTGATGTTTTATGTTGTCTAGTTATTTTAAATGGGATTTTGTTTTCTCTCTAGCTGTTGGACTTTATTGATTATAAATAGAATATTAATGATTTATGTGGGTTTATTTTGTATTCTGTATCTTTTCTAAAGTTGTTAATTGTTTCTAATAGTTGGGTTTTGTTTTGTTCATTTGTTTGATTCTGAGGGTTTTCTATGTATACCATCATATCATCTGCAAAGAGTGGTAGTTTTATTTCTTCCTGGTCTATTCTAATATCTTTAATTTCTTTTTCAGTTCATATTGCTATAACTAGTATTTCTAGTACAATATTAAATGTTAGTGGTGATAATGAGTAACCTTGCTTTACCCCTGATTTTACTGGACGGTTCTAGTTTATCCTCATTGCAGATAATGATTATTTTAGATAAATGTTATTTATTGTTTCAAGGAAAACTCTCTTTATTCCATTGTTTTTCATTGGACTGGGTATTGTATCTTCTCAAAAAGTTTTTTATCCATCTATTGAGAGACTCATATGATTTTTATTGATTTTGTTATTTATTATCATCAATTATACTAATGCTTTTCCTAATATTGAACCATCTCTGCATTCCTTGTAGAAAAACAACATGATCATGGTGTATGCTCCATATGATATAATGCTGTAATCTTCTTGCTTGTATTTTATTAAAAGTTTTTGAAGCATGTTCAGTAGGGATTTTGGTCTATACTTTTTCTTTCTCTGTTTTAGCTCTTCTGTTTATGTGTCAATATCATATTTGTGTCATAAAAATAATTTCTAAGAGTTCCTTCTTCCCCTATTTTTCCAAATAGTTTTTGTAGTATGAGAGCTAGTGGTTCTTTGAACAATTTTCTGTCACAGGGTTTATAAATTAAAGTTACTTTAGTTAATCTAATTATTGTATTTTATTTATGTCTATATATTATTAGTGTTTATTTAGTAAAATACAACTCCATTAATGCACATAATGCCTTATAAAATCTGGATTTTCTGGATGTCCAGAACTGATTAATTCAATTTTACTTCAATTATTTGGTAATTTACCTTTATGTTACTCTACCTACCTTCTGAACCAACTTAATGATGAGCACCAAGGCACCCATGTAGTTTTTTAAAATTTATTCATATTTGAAAAGAAACATTGCTTAATTATTCAATTTCCTCTTTTATTAAATGGGCAGTTTATATTTTGTAAATATTCACCTCTTTCACTCAGGTTTTCAGATTTATTGGCATATAGTTGGGAAAAAATAGATTCCCATAATTGTTTTAACTTCTTCATTGACTCTACTTACAGGAATAAGATACTCCCCTCCCAGCTCTAGTCATTTTCTCTAACTATCTCCCATACCTGGAGCACTGTCCTCCCTCTGCTCAGTTTACATGCCAGTAAAAATCTTACCTCCTATATGAAGCTTTCCCCAATCTCTCTTTACTCTAAAGCCTTTCCTCTATTTTTTTCCTATTTAAATTTTATGTAACTTTGTATTGGTTTGCATATTGTCTCCTCCTCATTGTTTTGGAAGTTACATAAGGGCAAAGACTGCCTTTTGAATCTTTTTGTATCCTTTACAGTTCAATTTCTGGCACATAGTAGGTGTTTAATGATTATTTATTGACTGATTTATAGATGGAGGCCATAGGTAAAAGGTATATCATCAGCATCATATCCAATATTCGAAACAATAAAAAAACTTCCACACATGGTCTGAAATGCAGAAAATTTTAAATTCAGTAAATTTTCAGAATTCCATTCTGGGTCATTTTGTTATAGAACAGACCATCTTTCACCAAAAAATGCAAAATCATACCTGATGATTTAGAATATTTCATGATGCTACCTATCTGACTTCCCACTCTGGACTGAGAGTAGAGATGGCTTGGATTATATGCTTTATATCAACTTCTCATAATCACAAAGAATCTTTTTGATTGTTAATATAGGGTTCAAAGATACTGTGAAGTGAAAATTTACCTTAAAAGGAAAGTTCTTTGCATTCAGCAGGTTCATTTATTTGCATCACAAGAGGATTCATCAAAAAATCAGAATTTTATCTAACACTACTCTTGGGGAGAAAAAATTAGAAAGACAGTTTAGATGGTAGTGCTTTCTTTTCAAAATGATAGCTATGCTTAAAGACTCTTTAAAAAGGAGGAAAATGTAGTAATTGACAATAACACTCTGAGTTTATATAAAACTGAGTAAATAATATGCATAATTGTGATTTTGTCACGCATTTTTGTCACTTTTTGATACTGCTTGAAAAGTTTCAAACATAGCATGCCTATATTAAAATACATGATCCAATTTTAATGTAGAAGACAAAAAAACTTTTCCTTAGATCTAAAAAATCAGATCTTCAGTTTATTTTGAGTGATCTTTTGTGGATAAATAAGTTAAAAAGATAACCAAACCCCATAATGTATTTAATCTGTGTCTGACAGAGTGAGCTAGAAAAGCATCAATTAGTATAATACTTCAATATTTTCAAGACGAAAAGTTGCCTAAAGAAAAGAGAAGCCTGTAGACAATATACCTTGTGAATTTAAAAACAAATCTGTTTAGTAAATTATAATCTTTCCATCAGAAGTAGTTAGAACAACTTATTTTATCTAATCTTCCACTATAAAAAAAAATGTGTCAGAAAGGATTCTCCTCCCATGAATGTCTCCTCATGGTAATGACATTGGCTATATTTTGTATATGCCTATAGATGTGCATATTATCTTGCCTAAATGAATGTAGGCTGTGTGAAGACACATATAGTTTTAGTTATGTCTTTGTATCCCCAGCAGAAAACTTGGCACACCAGATTTAGGAAATATTTAATTCATTGATAAGTATTTTCTAAAAAACAAAGTGGTCTTAAATCATGACTCTATTACAAATTCACAGAATCACAGAATCTCAGAAGATAGAAGGAACCTCAGAAATCATTTAGCCCAAATCCATAGATGCAGAGAATTCTTCCCTGCAATATCTCTAACAAATTGAATGCCTAAGGCTTTGCTTGAAGATTTCTAGTAAGGAAGATGCTACATACTGGGCATCTGACTTTTTGACAATGATCAGGCTTTTTCCCCCCTCTTTTATATCAAGTAAAGGGTCTGCTCTCTTTAATTTTTACCATTGATCCTAGATCTGACCTTTGGGACTATGAATAACAAGACTAATCCCTTTTCCACATGACAGTTCTTTAAATATTTGCAGATTTCTATCATGCCTCTTCTCAACTGAATTTGAGACTCTTGACATTAGTCTTACAAGAATGTCACTCTTTAGAATTCATCCTTCCTAAATCTCTCTGCCTTTCATCTTCAGCACATCTTTTAAAGGTGGTCAACTATAAAGTGCTAAAGAATTGATTAACCAGCCCATAAAATATCCATTGCTTTTTATCCTACTCCTTTTCAGGCTGCTAACTGGACTTTTGATTACTTCATAGTTCAACAGAAAATTGATTCCTTATTCAAAACTGATGGAATTTACTAGTCTTTTTTTTGGTAATTTCTATGTCAACTGGATAGAAATTGCATCTACCTTAGAGTCCTTAAAGGGGATGCTGAGTATCCCCACTTCTATCAGTTTACTGCTAAAATTACTGAGATTGCCTGTGCGCTACATTAGACAGTTACCACTGTCACTGCTGGTCAGTATGCTATTTCAAAAAGAATGCAATCTCATCAACTTTACCTCCAGCCTCTTTCAGAACTCACCCCAGGGATTTCCTCTTATGTGAAGCTTTTTTGATCTTCATAGCAACTGGCTCTATCCCACAAGAATTTTTTTTAATATCACATGTATCTACTTGTAAGTGTATGTGTCTTCTCTCCTAATAGTATTTAAGTTATTTACAAGCAAGGAATGTGTCATTCTTATTTCTGTATCTTTAGAGCTGGGAACAGTATTTGGTACATTACAAGTGCATAATAAATGCTATTTATTTATTGATCTTGCTTTCTTAATGGGCATCAAAATTATTCTAGTCTGAAACCCCTCTCCCAATTGTTCTGATTCTACTAGAACATCATTTCAGGAAACTCATTCCACCATGCTTCAATTACCTCCCTATTCTTCAGCCATCTTCTCCTTTTCAATTGTCCTGATTCAATATTTTTAGCCTTACCCATCCCCCCACTTTCAAGTTCGGGAACTATAAATCAATTACTTAATTAATTTGGTCTTTTTTTAAAAAGGGAGCATATTAAGGTATGTGTATATATATTACAAAACTTGAACTTATCTAATCATTTAGCCATTCTTATCCAATGGTATACTCTCAGTTCCCAATTCTTTGTCACAATAAAAAGAGGTAGGATAGAGGGAAGCTGGGTAGCTCAGTGGATTGAGAGATAGGTCTAGAGACGGGATGTCCTAGGTTCAAATCTGGTCTCAGACACTTCCCAGCTGTGTGACCCTGGGCAAGTCACTTGAACCCCATTGCCTTCCCTTGCCACTCTTTTGCCTTGGAGCCAATATACAGTATTGACTCCAAGATGGAAGGTAAGGGTTTTAAAAAAAAGAAAGGTAGTATAAATATTTCATGCATATATATTCTTTTCTTTTAACCCCTTTGGGATAGAGTTATTAGTCATATTGTTGGGTTAAAGGATATACTGATTCTTATGACCCTTTTGCAAAGATCCAAATTGCTCTCCAAAACAACAGTGGTGCATGAATATCCTAATTTTCCCATATCTCCTCCAACATTTGTCATTTTTCATTTCTCTTATGTTAGACAATCTGATACATATGAGGTGGTATCTCAGAGTTTTTAAATTTGTATTTCTATAATCAATAGTGATTCAGAAAATTTTTATTTGGCTATAGATAGTTTGATTTCTTCATCTGAAAACTCTCTGTTCATATCTTTTTTTTTTAAACCCTTGTACTTCGGTGTATTGTCTCATAGGTAGAAGATTGGTAAGGGTGGGCAATGGGGGTCAAGTGACTTGCCCAGGGTCACACAGCTGGGAAGTGGCTGAGGCCGGGTTTGAACCTAGGACCTCCTGTCTCTAGGCCTGACTCTCACTCCACTGAGCTACTCAGCTGCCCAGTTCATATCTTTTTTTAATGACTTTTCAATTGGGCAATGACATATACTTCTAAATTTGAATTACTTCCCTATTTGAGGAAGGAGGCATTTATCAGATAAACTTGCTATGAAAATTATATTTCCAAGTTTTGGCTTTCCTTCTAATCCTGGCTTCATTTATTTTGTTTGAGTAAAATCCTTTTTAATTTAATGTAATCAAAATTATGCTTTTCATATCCCATAATACTCATTATCTCTAGGGTGTAGATTGCGCAATTGATAAATAATTAGGTCTGGAGACAGGAAGGCATCTTTCTGACTTCAAATATGGCCTTAGTCATTTTCTGGCTATGTAACTCTGGGCAAGTCAGGTAACCATGTTTGTCTCAGTTGTAAAATGAGCTGGTAAAGGAAATGGGAAACCACTTTAGTTTCTTTGCTAAGAAAAACACAAATCGGGTCTCAAGGGGTCCAATAGGACTAAAACAACTGAAAACAACAATGCTCACTGCTTCTTTTTTGGTTATAAATTCTTCCCTTATCCACAGATGTGACAGGTAAAATGTTCCCTTCTCCTCTAATTTATTTATGGTACATTTTATATCTAAATCATGTACCTATTTTGATCTTACCATGGTTTGCAAAGACCTATACTTGGTTATTGCCAAACTGCTTACATATTTCTCAGCAGTTTTCATCAAATAGTGAGTTCTTTTTCCAAAAGCTTGGATATTTGCATTTATCAAACTCTAGATTATTATGGTCTTCACTATTTTCTGTGGTATACCTAATCTATTCCATTGATCCGTCACTGTTTCTTGGCCAGTATCAGATTATGTTCTAGTGCTGATATTCTTAACCTTTTGTTCTTCCAGATGAATTATATCATTATATTTCTAGTTCTAAAAAGTAATTTGGGGGCATTTTGCTGGTATGGCACTGAACTAATGAATTAATTAAGGTAGGATTGTCATTTTTTGTTATATTGACTTGACCTACTTATGAATAATTAAAATATTTTCCCTGGTACTTAGATCTGACTTTATTTGTAAAGCATTTTATAATTGTGTATATATATTTTCTATTATCTACAGTGATTTTACATGGAATTTATCTATCTATTAGTTTTGGGCTTTGTGGGCATTATATAGAAATGCTGATGATTTTGCTAATTATTTCAACTATTTTTTGTTGAATCTCTAAGACTCTCCAAGTATACCAATTGTATTTTCTGAAAAAGTGAGTTTTTTCTCATTGCCTTCTAATTCTTTCAATTTCTTCTCTTATTGCTATAGCTAGCATTTCTAATACTATATTGAGTAATGGTGACAATTATGGGCATCCTTACTTCACCCCTGATTTTATTGGGAAGTCTTCTAGTTTTTCTGCATTACAGATAATACTTGCTCATGGTTTTAGGTAAACATTACATATCATTTAAAAGAAATTCTATTTATTAATATACTTTCTGATGCCCCTAATAGGAATTCTTTTTCTATGTTGTCAAAAGCTTTTTTCTGCATTTATTGACATGAAAGTAAGGTTCAAGTGTTTATTACAAACACCCCATTTTCTCTTCTATAAAAGTTCTTTCATGTCTTTTTTGTGTGAGATAATTTACCCATTCTTTCTTTCTGCTCCCCTTCTTCCAATGTGCCCCTCTTTCTAAGACCTTAATTATATTTTTGAATATCATCCCATCATAGTCAACTCACATCTTTCTAACTGTTCTAATAATGATTAATACTTAAAAGTATTATCTTCTCACATAGAAATATAATAGTTTAACTTTATTGATTCCCTTATGTTTCTTTTTCTTGTTTATCTTTTTATGCTTTCCTTGAATATTGTATTTGAATAGCAAATGTTCTGTTCTGAATCAGGGACCCATTTTAGTCTCAGTTATTTCGATACAATCTTACCCTCAATTGGTTAGAAAAAAAAATTAAAATGAGTTTTAAACTAGGAAAAATTATAAAGATGAGAATGAATGAATTCCAATTGCTTCTCCAACTTGAACTTTAAAAAAAGCCTTGGAAAAAAGGGGAAAATAGGATAATCAATCTAGCATCAATTCTTAAAGAAATTTCATAGACATAACAGTTATAATAATGAGCATACTGAAAATTCCCAGAAACTACTTCATCTAACTAACTTTTTATCATTTATAAATCATTATGAATGAGTATCATAAATGATGAGTAGTATTGCTTCACAAAATATTACAATGTTATAAAAGAGGAAAACCCATCCCATTAAAGTTTTTTTGTAAATGAGATACCTACAGGATATTCATTACATATAAAATGGAATAGGCATGTGAATGTTTCTAGTGATTAATTCTCATTGGTGACAATAATGGAGTCACAATATTTGGTCTCTGTCACTTCAGTGTCTGATGTATCTTACAAGGAGAAGAAAATGGAATTTACAAAGAGGAAATTGAGGAATCAACAGGAACTAAGTATGAATCAATATATTCAATGCATAAATGCATTAAAATTAATCAATGAGTGAAAAAGTTGTTATTAAGTACCAGAGAGTATGTTTAACATTTGGAGTGAAAATCCAGATATGAGAGTCCAGAAACATGGATAATAGACAAGAAACTTTAGAGGCATGAATTTCAAGAATTTTATAATAATAGAGTATTTAAGGTTTCCAAAGCACCATATATCTCAAAGCAGTAAAGATAAGGAAAATAAAAGCTCAATTACTAAAATAAGGTGATCAAAAAAGTGGAGTGTCCAGGAATTTAGTCCTGGTTGTGTGTTTTTAAATACTTGTAACATTGACTTGGATAAAAATCATTGAATGAATGAATGTCAATTTTTGGATAACACAAATCTGGGAGGGATACTTTCTGCATTACCCCTAAAATCTGGATCTAAATCATATCATATTAAACATTTTTGTACTTAAGTGTGGTCATATGTTGTTTTAGTTCCTGCCGCTAATAAGGCTAGTAAAGCTCTTGAATCTGGGAATTCTAAGTTGCAATAGCATAACACTAAAAACTTGTTTATGGCCATAGAAAGCCTAACACCACTTTAATGAGTTCTCTGAAGTGGAGGGTTTACCAGGCTGCTTAAAAAGAGGGATCCAGCCCAGACTGGATAAAATGGAACAGGTTTGTTTCTGTGCCACACAGTATTTGGGTCAAACCCATGTACTTGCTGCCTGCTCAAAAAAAAAAAAAATAAAAAGGAAATCTAGTCTTAAAAACAAAACAAAACAACAAAATTAAAATGGCCATCGAATCAAGGAAAAATCTCATATAAATAGGTTTTTCTTGAGCTGAACTTTCAAGAAGTCTTGGGATTCTAACAGTTGAAGGTGAGAGGTGAATACTGTATATTCAGGCAAAGGGAAGAAGAAATGCAAAGGCATGGAAGAAGGAGATGAGATATATTAAGGGAACAATAGGCAAGGAAGCAAATTAAATTGTTGGGAAGAGTTGTAGGATGCTGAGGCTTGTAAAGCTCAGATTTTGTTTTTAAGACAAAATAGTAAAATTGTTTGGCCCTGATAAGAAGAAAATCATAGATTAAATTTATATAGGTCACACATTTTATCTAAATTATTTTATCTTCTTTTCATCTTGAATGGGGGTGGGGGGGTTGGTTATAAGTCACACTTCTCATCTATTTGTACCCAAAGCAAAGACAGAAATGTTCTACTTTGGGAGCATAAATGATCCATGCAAACACAGAGGAGAGATGGGTGCATGTGAAGTCAACTGAGAAATGCTTGAAGTAGGTCAGTAATGAAAAAGAGTCTGAACCCTCCAATAATGGCAATATTGTCATCAGGCATCTGATTTCATTATTCCTCTGCAAAGTTCTGGGGTTTCCTAGAATTCTTTGCAGTTCTGGCTTTACTTGTTGACTAGACTTTTGGGAAAACATCCTTTTGATTAAATGAAGGACAATTTTCTGCTTTACAAGATCCCCAGCG
The DNA here is from genome assembly GCF_016433145.1 of Gracilinanus agilis. Classification (NCBI taxonomy): domain Eukaryota; kingdom Metazoa; phylum Chordata; class Mammalia; order Didelphimorphia; family Didelphidae; genus Gracilinanus; species Gracilinanus agilis. The sequence goes on from NC_058135.1 coordinate 83,606,675, forward strand.
AAGCTTTAAGTAATTAAAAGACAGTTAGCTGTCTAGTCATGAGCCCTGACAATTGAGTGTTTTGGACAAGATTGGAGCAGTTTGCACACCTGACTGCCAGGTTCCCATGGAAAAGGGCACAGCTGTGAGCAGGAGGACACATGCTAGTGGCTTATTTGCTATTATCTTGTTTTTACTAATTATTAAGGCACAGGAGTGAGAACACCTCCATCCCAATTAAATCCAATTAAAGCTGCAAAGTGATGAATTGCTATTTGGGTAGTCCATGTAAGGAAACTGTAAATTAGAGGAAAGGCACATGGCTAATAATTAAGAATCAGACAAAAAAATTATGAAGTCAAGTATTTAAAGGAGCCCTAGATAAAATGAATTGGTGTTTCAGCTTGAGAAAGTTAATTATGAGTTGCACAAAAGTTGTTTGCTGCCTTGATCATCTCTCTTGGGTTGAACCTGTGTGTTTGTATGAGTGTGTATTTGTGTGTATTTGTGTAGGCGTGCCAAAATAGCATAGCAAAGAAGAGTTGAATGTGATACTTTTAATTTTGATTTAGGATAGTCATCAGTATGCTTTAGGCAGCCTATGTACAAGGGCTTCTCGACTTCAAAGAATACAAATCCAAGTCTAATTTGCACTTGAGAGGAGGCACATGAAGGGCTTCAGTCAATATAGTGGGGTTCATTGTATTTCTGCGTTAAGTATTTGATATACTCCTCTAGCAATTCAGTCACATTGGCTCATTTGCATGAAGAGTTTTTCTTAAATGTCAGAAGTGAGAGATGACAATAAGTATTCACTTTGATTAACATGTTCAAAATGTTGCTTGACCTTAAGTGAAGATAGGCAATGGTAGCTCTCACTTCAGAAGTGAGTGTGTGCCTTTAAAAATTGAAAGAGATGAAGGGGGGAAAAATTGAAAAGCAATAGCGACATTTAAGATCAGTGTGCCTCACATAAGGCATAGAGACATGGCGCCAAAATACGGTTTGCCATTTCTCAAACCTTTTCTTACATTTCAACTGCCAAGATTTCTGATTCCAATGAAAATAGATGAGCATTTTTTGATCTGTCTTTGCCCTTTAGTGAATTCATAAGCTATCTTTGCTAGATAGGATTAACTGAAACAGGCAATTTGCTACCAGTGAGTGTAATGCTTTTTAAAAGGGAGTCATTTCATAATGAAGCATTCCTATCACTTCCTATATCTTGTGAACTTACATATATACATATATACATATATATATGTACTATAATTATTGATGTGTCAAAAAGACAATTTGTTGTTCTGGTTTTTGCCCTGATTAACAAGGCAAAACTTGGAGAAGAAAAAGAGAATTAACAGGAGTTTGTTCAAATAATATATCAACGTAACAAGGCAGTGATGGGGTCATCACTAGAGCTCAACAAAGAATTCAAGATAGAGACAACTTTTATTGGTAATTTTTGTAATGGAATAAAAACAGGTTGGATACGTCCATGTCAGCAAACCAGGATGGGCCATTTTTTCTCAGCTCTTCCTAATTTCCAATTTCATCATATAAGAGATTATAGATAAATGGGATGGGCTTCTATATGCTAACTAAGAGGTAGGAGAAGACCTAATGGAAAGCAGGTAATACAAAAGTTTCAGATTGTACTTTTGCCAATCCTCCCCCATCACTGACCACCAAATATCCAGGGAAAAAAATTCTACTGGAGACAATGGGGGGATTCTGACATTAATCTCAATAAATAGCTACAGCAGCCTGGTGGTCAAGTAGTCATCATATTAAGAATCAATGTGTTCAGGAAAAGTAGGTAGCTCAGTGGTAGAGAGCAATGCCTGGAGATAAGAAATCCTGGGTTCAAATATGACCCAGACACTTCCTAGCTTCCTAGCTATATGTCCTGGGTGAGTCACTAGCCCTTATCATTTTCTTCCTTTGAGGATTTTATTTCTTTTTTGCAGCAGCTCATACTTGCCATGCCCCTCTATTTTGTTATTTGGAGGATCCTCAAATTATTCAAAGACCACAGAGTTTCATAATTCATAGACATACAACATGTGTGACATTTGCTTTAAAATTGCATCTACCTACCCAGGCTGCTTTGCCCAGATTAACTTTTTTGTGTGTTTGTTTTACCAAAGTTCTAAATTGAATGAGTAACCCAGATGGGATAGTCATAGGCTCAACAGTTAGAATGATTTCAGAAGCCGTTGAGTTCAAGTTGTTCATTTTTCATGTTTAAGAACTTAAAATCCATCAAAGTTAAGTGGCTTGTCCAAGGTCACACAGATTTTAAGTATCAAATGTAGGATTTTGAACTCAGGTCTTCTACCTTCAAAACTAATGTTTTTTTTTGTTTTTGTTTTTGTTTTTTTCCTAGCATGCAGGTAATGTAAAACTTTACATTCATATGGGCTGCTTAAATGCCAACTACTCAGAAATTCACTCTCCTCAGTGATAAAGCATGCTTCTCTGATCTAAATTTTCTTATGTTTTAATAATAACACTTTCTTACATTTCCACCTTCTGAAGCTGGTTCTACTATGTCCTTACCATCATTCTTAATTAGAATCCTATGCTGTCCACTAAAATAATGGAATAATAAGGTGTTCCCTCTCCAAAAATAAGTGAGAATTGGAATATTCTTCGCTGTCTAATCTATCCACTTGTGGAAAAAATAGAAATTGGATTTGGGGATATTAGAAGCTGAATGACTCCTAATCATATCTATAAATAATACATTAATGATTCCTTTAACACAAACTGCTATAGCAATTGCTTTACCTGCCTCTAATACAGTGAAGATGATAAAGGAATCATGATTTGAAGTGTTATTTTGGGTTGGCAAGTATGACATGTGAAAGATAGCCTTTGAAGTATTATTTTTAGTGTAAAACCATATTATCAATTTTCTCAATTTTGAAAAGAAATTTACATTAGATTCACAGTTTTACTTAGATAGAATCTCAATTTTAATAGGGATGGAATCAAATACAATTTTTACCCAATTATTCTCTGGAAAAAAGGACCTCAGAATATGAGTGGTACTCATAATTAAGGAATTAGAGTAATATTTGGGTAAAATTGTGGTTCTATTTAACAAGGGGGTAAATTGTGGTAAATAGACATCATGCAAAAATAGAAATATTTATGATCTCCAAAAGATGTTCCTTTAGAACATGGAATCTTTACTCTTTGTTCTATGCTGGCCTACTTTGGCAGTCAAGGGATATCTATGATTCTCTTCTTAAAATAATTTTTTTTAAATGCACAAAACAAAATGTAATAGATTATAAAGTAAACCAATAACATTGAAATAATTATCTATTATTTTATTAAGGCTAATTGACCCCATATTAAGAACTCTTTTGGGTGATGTTTCTTTTTCTTTCATATATTGAGATTTTAGCAATCAACCACACAGCTATCAGAAGTTTTAGTTGAAAGTAAATGGCATAATAAATCAATGACAGATTTCAAGAGGAAATATGAAATCCAGAACAATCCTAGAATTGCACTTTTTCATCATAATTTCACTACTTAAAAGTTTGTTACTGGCTGACATATAAATATGGATTATGGTTTCTGAAAATCTTGAGATAAGAATAGATTGAAATCAAATTAGTATTTGAGGATATTAGTCATATTGTTAGTCATGAATTAGAATAACTTAGGATTGATATAATTTTAGCGAATGACTTTTCCAATTTTAGCATCACTTGAATTTCAGAGGTGCTGAATTTCAAATCAACTTCAAATTTTTGCTGTTTAAAATTGTTTAATATGTGTGGAGAAAGTGGTGCTGTAATTGTCTCAAAATCAGTTGCATTGATTGGCTGACTGGGAGAAAAATCATCCAGAGGTTTAAAGGTTTGAGAAAGTTGTCAGCAGAAGAGTGACAAGCTGCGGTTTCCAGGCAACGAACTTTCCTGACAGCTTCAGCTGAAAGAAGAGGTCAGTGATTAATTACCCCAGTTGTTTAGTAATTGACCCTGACAGCTGCCCACAAGTGGGAAGAAGAATGGATAGAAGAGTTGCCATGGGGAGTGGGAAGTAGCCCTTAGCACAGTGCCTTGCACATTGTAGGAATAGAGTCAAACTACCAGAGCAAGGAAAAGCTGATAAACAGATGTTTGTTGAATGAATAAAGTTATCTCACATTTAAATTTAACACCAAACTCTCACTGATTTCACAGAAAGCAATCAAGGGGACACAAAAACTGGAATAAGGAGACCTAGTTAGTAGAAACAACTCTAAAGTAGGAAATATAGAGATTCTACCTACATTAGCCCTATTTTCAGTAGGTCATATTGTCTCATCACAGTATTAGAAACAATCATAGACAAATGTCTAGGCCATTAAGAAGTTAAATGAGCTGCCAATGGCTATACAGTGTCAGATATTAGAGACATGATTTCAACCTTCAAGTCCTTGTGATGCCAATGCTGGCTCTTCATCCCCTAGTTGACTCAATATTGCTTTGTATTGTTTTGTGTGTGGGTGTATGTACATATGTATGAGCACAAGTGTCTGTATGTAACTCACAATTTAAAACTTATTTGCATGGGATTACAGGACTCTCCTAATTGGTAAAGATTGTTTGATGCTTTGTGAAGATTTGTGAAGCTCTTTAGAAAGAAGAGATCCTCATGATCCAACTTTTAGTTTTAAGAGAGAAGACACAATTACAGGCTCTCTTGAGGTTTCTAAAGGAAAAGAAAGATTTGGGGAAGAGCTGACATGCAGAGGAATCATTACTCCAATCATGTCTCTATCTCAGCTTACTATACCAAAGCCTTTGGGGAATTTCACCTTGGAGGGCATCTGCAACTCTCTTGGCTGAGCTGAGATTTCCTGATCCCAGTGGGAGAGTTCATTCCCTTAGAGTAATCATCTGATATTAGATAGATGGATAAATGGATAGATAGATAAATAGATGGATAGATAGATAATGACAAATATATATATATATATACAGAATACTATATATAACCTTTTTCTGATTCCTATTTATAGTTTAGATAAATGTGTTTATTTGCTATTTCCTCATGACTTCATAGTGAAATTGGAATTCGATGGAAAAGCCTCAGATAAAAAGCATAGAACACTCATTCTTCATTAAGGAGTAGGGGTCACAACAGGATTTCAGTTTGAACTTAAAAATTATTTCCTCTAGACCAGTGATTCCCAAATTGGGCACTACCGCCTCTTGGTGGATACTGCAGTGATCCAGGAAAGCGGTGATGGCCACAGGTGCATGTATCTTTCCTATTAATTGCTATTAAATTTTTTTAAATTAATTTCCAGGGGACTAAGTAATATCTTTTCTGGAAAGGGGGCAGATGGCCAAAAATTTTGGGAACCACTGCTCTAGACTAATAACATTTAAATATAGAGATATAATTCTAGCCTGGTACATTCTCTCTCTGTGTGTGAAGAGCAGAGTGCCTCCACCTATAGGTTTCTCTCTTGTCAGTAATCAAAGTGGCCTTAGAAGAAGGGCGAGTCTGATATTATGAAGTGTGTGTGTGTGTATGTGTATGTGTACATGTGTATACTTTCACAAACATAGAAGAGTATTTGTATATGTGCATGCCTACATGTATATGTATATGTGAGTGTAGGCACATACACAACAAATAAAGTACACAAATACACATACAGACATTCAGTAGCACAGGGAATTCCTGGGTGAGGAAAACATTTCTACCAATTTCAGTTGGGACTTTATAGACTACAGTGTTGCCTAGAGCAATGAAAGCTTAACTCATTCACCCAGGTTAACACATCCAATATGGGTCAAAAACTGGGCACATCTTGAACCCAGTCCTCCTGGAATTAAATATGCTAATTCTTATATTTATCCATTCATCCATCCATCCATATTTATATCAAGACTATATATGTGTGGATGCCTCTGTGTGTATACACACCTATATGTGTATGCATGTATTTCCTTTCTTGTATATGTAGCTGAACTTACATGTGAAACGTGATATAGACATGAAATTATGAGAAGGCATAATATTCCTTGTGTTTCATAGCATATATTCATGCACCTATGTGTGTATATTTATATATGTATAAATACATATTTTTCACATACTTTTGTTCTATATAATGTTTATATGTATGTTTTGGGGATCATCATCATATATCTCAAAGAAAAGTAGAATAGACATCTCTTAACTTTTTCCTACCCTTACCTTTCTCCAGGAGAGGATCAAATTCCTTCCTAGCAGGGAAATAGGAGGTTGAGGCACGACACTTGACCACTCTGCTTTCCTCATAGAGATGGGGTACCAGCTCCAAATCATATCTATTCCCTTCTCTCTAACTCTATAGCAGGAGGGATGATTACAACTTTGGAGTAGATGATGGTAAGATTAGAGTATATTTACATTATCAGAGTCAGAAGGAAAGACTTATCACTAGATGGACCTGATAAAAATAGAAAATAGTTACTTGGCAGGAACTTACCTGAAAAGTTTGTTTAAGAAGAGGATTAATGCCAGATGCAGTCTGGTATGCATCTTCCCCTTGGGGAAGACAAATTTCAAAGAGTTTGAAATAAGATTATATAAGTCCAGAGCCTAAGGTTCTGCAAAGGAAAGTTGCTGTAAAAAGGTTTGGTGACTCCTAAGGATGAGGACTGAAATATGCAAATGCAAAGGATTCCCTTGAAGAAGGAAAAAGAAACTTCTAATAGATTGGCATGCCTGCACAATAACTCCATCTGATTGACACAGATTTATTGAAGATATAAATAATGGCATGATCCTGTATGAAAAATGTCAGGAACACTTAAATACAAGATGCGCTGAGTGCTGAATCCTGTGATGAATGCTAAAATCAATGATTTGGATAACTGTTTGAAGACAAAAGAGTGCCCAAAATGAGGACAGGACTGCTGCTTGTGATGAAATAAGCTATTATAATGAATGATAACAGAACTATTCTACTCTCATTTTGTTTCCATTTTCTCAATTAAGTAGAATGAATTTAAGATTAGAAGGAAAACATTTAAAATAGTTACAAATCAATTGAAATGAAGAAAAGTGGAAATATGGGGAGAATACTTATTTGCCCCCATCAGAGGCAATTAGGTGAACTATCTCAGAAAACTAAAAACAAACAGGCAAAAAACTCTGTAGAATGATTATTGAACTCTTGTCAGTGATCTCTGAAAAACCGAGGGGAAATGTCAGAAGAATTTTTTGAGACTAGACATTTCCATAGAAGATCTCAATTTAAAAAAGAGTGAATTCTTTTTAAATGTTTTTTACTTATTTGTATTTTGAATTTTGTAATATCTAAAACTAAATAAAAATATAAAAAGCAAAAAATCAATATGGCATATACAGACAGAATAATATAAAGAGGATTATACATAAAACTATGAATCATCATATAATATAGATTACTTTCCCAGCAGGTTTTGTCAAATGAGTGCTTCTTTCAAAAGCTTGGATCTTTGGGTTTGTCAGACTGTAGGTAAATATTGTTATTTACTACTGCATGTTGAGTGTCTATTCTATCCCCTTGGTCCACCACTCTATTTCTTAACCAATGCAAGGTTGTTTTGATAGTTGCCAGATTAATTAATTAATTAATGCATAAATTCCAAAGCTAGCTTAGTTACTTATGTTCCTTTCTGACTTCCTTTTGTTCTCTGCTTTTTAAAGATGCTTCAACAATCTTTTAATTTTCTTCTTTTGGGGGGTGAGAGGATTATCTATTAGGCCATAGCCTCCCTATCCATCTCAATTCAATCCACTCCTCAAGTTAAGGGGAAAAAAAGTGCTGCAATGAATATGTGACTTAAAAAATTTCTCCATTGAGGAGAAGGATGGGACTAATGTGTTTGTCCCATTCTGTACCTTGAGAACAAGAGCGTAAATCCTTCAAACTATAAATCACTAAAAATAACTTCAATTACTGGGAAAATTCTAAAATGTATCATTAAGGGGATGACTTGTGAGTAAGTACTTAGAGAAAAAAGATTATAAACCAGTATGTATACATAAATAACAAGGCATACAACTCATTTCCATGAATATATTTAGGTACAAAAAAAATCAATACTAGACATTGGAGTGTTAAAATTATATACCATAGGGGCAGCTGGGTAGCTCAGTGGATTGAGAGCCAGGCCTAGAGACGGGAGGTCCTGGGTTCAAATCCGGCCTCAGACACTTCCCAGCTGTGTGACTCTGGGCAAGTCACTTGACCCCCATTGCCTACCCTTACCACTCTTCCACCTATGAGTCAATACACAGAAGTTAAGGGTTTAAAATTAAAAAAAAAAAAAAAAAGAAAGAAAAAAAAATTATATACCATAGAGACCATGATCTCAGTGAGATTATAATCTCATTGGTAGTGTTAAGGAATACTCATCTTCCTTCAGACATTCACTATGGCACCCTAGATGAGTTACTTAATCCTGCTTGACTCAGTTCTTCATCTGTATAAAATATATGATCACAAATAGCTTTTCCCACAAATAAAATTGTCTAAAGAATTGGGAAAACACTGCTTATCAGTAGATCCAGCAAATATAATAAAAATCAGAATTCTAACTAAATTATTTATTTACTGCCATAGCAATCAAATTACCCAAATTTTACTTTATAGAGTTAGAAAAAATAATACAATTCATCTAGAAGTCAAAAGGCCAAAAATATCAAGGGAATTAATGAAAAACAACATGAAGGAACATGGCTTAGCTGTATCACATCCTAAACTGTATTATAAAGTGGCAGCTATCAAAGCAACCTGGTATTGGTTAAGAAATAGAGTGGTGGACCATGGGGATAGAATAGACACTCAACATGCAGTAGTAAATAACAATATTTCCCTACAGTCTGACAAAACCAAAGATCCAAGCTTTTGAAAGAAGCACTCATTATTTGACAAAACCTGCTGAGAAAACTGGAAAACAATAATAATGCAGAAACTAGGCACAGAGCAACACATCCCACCAAATACGAAAGTAAAATCAAAATGGATACAAGACTTAAAAATAAAGGATGATACCATAAATATCAAGTGTCTCTTGCAAAGGCCTCATTTGTCAAATATGTAAAGAAGTGAGTAAAATTTATAAGAATATCTGCCATTACATAATTGAAAAATGGTGAAAGTATATGTACAGATAATTCTCAGATGAAGATATTAAAACTCTAAAAATGCCCCAAATCACTATTAATTAGAAAAATGTAAATTAAAATCACTCTGATATATCATCTCACACAGTTAGTAGCATGACAAAAATTGAAAATAAGAAATTTTGGATGGGATATTGAAAAATTGGGACACTAAATCAGTTTGATAGAGCTGTGTTATTACACAACCATTCTGTAGAGCAATTTGGGAACATTGTAATATGCAGAAATGAGTAGCCATTTTTCTGGGGGTGCAAGTTGGCAGTTGCCACTTTGGAACACAGGACCTGGCAGAGCACCCAGGGTGTATGCCAGGGTAACAGTTAAGGAGAGAGTATAAAAGAGGGTCCTCAAACCCATGGGAGCTTCACTTCTCTGACTCACCTGGAGGGTTAGGAAAGAATGGGTTTGGGCCCCAGGGTAGTTTGGGAGTGAGTTTCTTTTAGGCAGTTAGGGACTAATTCAATTGTTAGCCAGTATTCAATACCTCCTTGGCACAGACAACATCCTTACATTACGAGCTAATGGAAACAGCTACATCCAAGAACAGCAACATCTGACTCAGATCTGTATCCAAGAAGTCAAAGATAGGTGAAAAAGACCTATCTATACTTATACAAAAATATTTATAGCTCTACATGTAGTGGTAAAAAAACAAACAAATAAACTAGAAACTGAAGGGATGTCCAACAATTGGTTGACTGAACAAGTTGTGGTATATATTGGAATGGGATAATATTGTGCCATAAAAAAATGACAAACAAAATGATCACCAAAAAACACCTGGTATGACTTATATGAAGTCATGTAAAGTGTGAGCAGAACCAGAATATTGTACACAGTAACAACAATACTGTATGATGATCAACTGTGAATGATGTAAAAGTGAAATTTGGGAGATGTCATCTTTAAGTATATATATATGTATTTTCTGGACACAGGGAAATTATCAAACTACATTTCCCATGGTCCAACGGGTTTCCGGTTCCGGTTCTTTGGGCATGGGGAGACCTACGTCTCCACGCAGAGAGGAGTTTAAATCTCCTGGGTTAGGGGGAAGTGGTCTCTTGGCCAGCAGACTGAGGAAGAGGTAATAATGACTGGAGCGGCAGTTTTGAATGCTTACAAGCGCGTGGTCTAATAACTTTATCTATCAGCATGGCTTTAATTAAATTACTAATTTCTATATTTATAGCAGCCTTTATCATTTTTCACATTTATAATGACTAGATTATGATCAACAAGATAAGAATCCTGGACAACTCCAAAGGACTAATGATGAATAACATTATAAGTAACTGATGGGCTCTACAGCATAGACTTCTTCACTTTATTTCCTTCATGAATTTTTCTCTAGTGTAAGCAATATGATTCTTGATTCACATGATGAACATAGAAATATTTTGCTTGGTAACATCTAAAATCTATGTCTAAGGGGAGGGATAGATGGGTGTGATGGACAGAATATAGGTTGCAAAATGTCAGAAAAAGTTTATAAGAAATTGTATTGACATGTAAAAAATAAATGAAAAGAATCAAAGAATAGACTGAATCCAGAAAGTGTAGTGATGTTGCTAATGCCACATAATGTGGCTAAGCCTGTGCAAGAAGAGATAAGGAACTGAACTAGAATGGTTTCAAGGTATGGTTTCAAGACACTACAGTTAAAAGAGATTACATCTATAGATGCTAAACATATACAGAAAAATCAAAGATAATACTGAGGAGAGGCTACTGGTGAGCTAGAAGTTAATGGTACCAATGGTACCAACAAAAAACCATAGAATTTAGAGAATGAATAAGATTTAAAGAAAGGGATGACAGGTTCACTCTTGGTCATATTCAAAATTTTAATGGAACTAGACAGGTCCCAAGAGGACCACTTTTCCTATATATGATAGGTCAATTTGATGGGTATTAATGAGGAATTAGACAATTTTTGTTTAGAAATCATGGACAGATAAATTTAATTTTGATGTAAAGAAAAAAAGTGAAACTTCCTAAAGATTTCTGTGATACAAAAATGTAATTCTTGTTTGGAGTAATTGGAACACAGATTGGATTATCATTTATTCATTACAATATTATGGACATTCCTTTTAAGTTTGGATTGGAATGGATGAGTTCTAGGGTATCTTCCAATATAATTTTGTAATTCTGAAGTGATAATGAAGACAAAGTTCTGAAGAAGAAAAAAATGATGATCTACTGTATTGGGAAGATAGGATTAACTATCCCCTTGCCTATTTTTAGCTAATCAAATCAAGAACTTAAAGTACCCCTATTTATCATTAAGTATGAGAGTTCACAAGTCACTTACTATAGTAAATGACAACTCCAAAAGCCACTGCCCCCCCACCTTGGGCACTGCTAGGCAAATTTCTGTAAAGAGGGAAGATTGACAGGAAGTTACAGGAAGTGACATGGAAAAAAGGTATAAAAAGAGACCAACATGATCTAGTATTCATTCCCTTCCTGGCATTTGGAGAGATTGGTTGCAGAGACTCCTTCTTTGACTTTAGAGGAAGCTGTGTTGGTGGAACCCTGGCTGAAGACAGCACTGGGACTTCTGGCTTGGAGAGTTTCCTGCCTTGGTGGCTCTATGAGGAGACTCTCTCTGCTCATTGGCACTTCAGAGGGATACTCCCTTCAGCATGAGTTCAGTGGAGAGACTCTTTTCCTTGGATCTTGCATCAGCTTGCTGGTGAGTGACTCAAACTTCCACATGGAGATTGGAACTTTGTCAGTGAACAAGTTATTCACTATGATCAGTTGGAATTTATACCAGGAATGCAAAGATAGCTTAATATTAGGAAAACTATCCATATAATTGATCATATCAACAACCAAACCAACAGAAATCACATGATTATCTTAATATATGTAAAAAAAAAAGCTTTTGACAAAATGCAACACTCATTCCTATTGAAAACACTAGAAAACAGAGGAATAGGGGCCATTCCCCAAATTATTAATGGTCAAGGGACATGAATAGGCAGTTTTAAGATAAAGAAATCGAAACAATCAATAAGCACATGAAAAAAAGTGTTCTAAATATCTTATACTTAGAGAAATGCAAATCAAATCAACTCTGAGGTACCACCTCACACCTAGCAGATTGGCTAATATGACATCAAAGGAAAGTAACAAATGTTGGAGAGAATGTGGCAAAATCGGGACACTAATGCATTCCTGGTGGAATTGTAAATTGATCCAACCATTCTGGAAGGCAATTTAAAATTATGCCCAAAGGGCTTTAAAAGCCTGCCTGCCCTTCAGTTCAGCCATACTACTCTTGGATTTGTACCCCAAAGAGATTATAGGGAAAAATATGTGTACAAAAATATTTATAGTCACGCTCTTTGTGGTGGCAGAAAATTGGGGAATGTTGGTATATGTTGGTGCTGTGCTGAAAGTAATAATGAACTGGAGGAATTCCATGTGAACTGAAACGACCTCCAGGAATTGATGCAGAGTGAAAGAAATAGAACCAGGAGAAAGTTGTACACAGAGACTGATACACTGTGGTACAATAAGACGTAAATGGACTTCTCTACTAACAGTAATGCAATGATCCCAGATAATTCTGAGGGAGTTATGAGAAAGAACTCTGGAAGTAGAAACACAGGAGAAAAAAAAATTGCTTGATTACATGGTTCAATGGAGATATGATTGGGGATGTAGACTCTAAAGGATCACTTTATTGCAAATATTAATAATATGGAAATAGGTCTTGATCAATGATACATTTAAACCCAGTGGAATTGCTTGTTAGTTATGGAAGGGGAGGTGGGAAGGGGGAGGGAAAGAACATGAATTATGTAACCATGAAAAAATATTCTAAATTAATTAATTAAATAAACAAAAAATAATGACAACTAGCATTCCTATAGTTCTTTATTGTTTGCCTACCACTTCACAAATATTATCTCATTTGATCTTCACAAAACACTGAAAGCCAGGTGTTATTATCTCTAGATTAAATATGAGTAAAATTAGTCAGGGGGGCAGCTGGGTTGCTCAGTGAATTGAAAGCAGGCCTAGAGACAGGAGGTCCTAGGTTCAAATCTGGCCTCAGACACTTCCTAGCTGTGTGACCCTGGACAAGTCACTTAACCCCCATTGCCTAGCCCTTACCACTCTTCTGCCTTGGAGCCAATACACAGTATTCACTCCAAGATGGAAGGTAAGGGTTTTAAAAAAATAAAAAATAAAATTAGTCAGAGGGAGGTTAAGTGACTTGTCTAGTATTACACAAATGGTGTCACATCTGAATTCAGTTCTTCCTCACTGTAGATACAGTACTCTATCCCATATGCCACCATTTTCAAAAGCATGACAAGGAAGAAGAAAATTTTAAGATTATAGTCTGAGATAGTAATGTAGGAGAGATTTCATTTTGGTAGTAGGGAGAACTAAGCATGAATAAAGGAGCAAAAGAACAAACATTTTTAGCATTCAAAGTACTGTGTTAAGCACTGGGAAGACAGATACAAAATCAAAGGTATTGTCCTCAAGGACTTACATTCTAACTGGGAGAAAATGTCCTAAGGGAGTACTAGCTGGTGAGAGATATTCTGACGTGGAGAGTTATAGGGATGATAAGTAGGGGGCTGTTTGCAAAAAAAAAAAAAACAGCAGGGGAGAATAAGGGAATTATTGCAGCTAAAGACAAGCAAAGATTCAAATCTGAAATAGAATCATAGCAAAAGCTACCACTTTTGTGGATTAATTTGGATGAGTAGAGTTTTCCCACCTCTTTCTTGGAGACTACACGGAATGAGTCAAAGATGGATAAGTCTACTGAAATTTTTAGAAGACAAGAGGAATAATTTTATGGAACTTTTTGTCAAGATCATCTTAATCTACAACAAACTAGTAAGCAAAATCATATATTAAGAGAAAGGGAAGAGAGTTGGGCTTAAGAATAGAAGAGCAGGATTAGAACAGCTAAGGTGGGGAATAGGATAGTCAATATGACTTGAATATAAGGATTACTTTATAGAAGTGAGGGCCAATTTGAGAAAAGATAGCTTAATTGTACAATTAAAACAGTCCAACCCCCTTCTCCCCACTTAAACTCAAGATTTCCTTCAGAAACATTTGATAGCTCAGGAGTAAGAACAGGGAATGAAGCCAGAAGGGAATGTTTTTCTTCCTTGTTTCTACTCCTACAGTTCTTTCTCTGGATGTGGTTAGTGTTCTTTCTCATAAGTCCCTCAAAATTGTCCAAGATTGTTGCATTTCTGCTAGTAGAGAAGTCCATTATGTTAGATTGTGCCACAGTGTATCAGTCACTGTGTCCAATGTCCTCCTGATTCTGCTCCTTTTGCTCTGCATCAATTCCTGGAGGTCATTCCAGCTCACGTGGAATTCATCCAGTTCATTATTCCTTTGAGCACATAGTACTCCATCACCAACAGAAACCACAATTTGTTCAGCCATTCTCCAATCAAAGGACATCCTCTCATTTCCCAAATTTTTGCCACCACAAAGACTATAAATACTTTGTACATGTATTTTTCCCTATTATCACTTTGGAATACAAACCCAGCAGCAGTATGTCTGAATCAAAAGGAAGGCATTCAATCATCATTGAGCATCTTCTGGGCAGGAACAGCAGTGTATCTAGAGGTGAGAAGAATTAAACTGTAAAGAGAATATTTTTAAGTCAGCAATTATAGAATGAAGACTGACTATGAAAGAATATGAGCTCAGAAGAAGGGTAATTCAATGAATGGAAAGAATTAATGTCTTAATAAAGGCAAATAAATAGACATGGTATGAACAAAGGAATGGAAGAGTTGCAATTAAAGACTGTACTTGGAGGAGAATGTTTAGTGTTCTGATTTTAGAAGGGGAGCCATTTGATTACATGCTTGGTTATAGAATATCATCATCTTGTTGGGCAAATGGAATAGAAAAAAGGTAGAGTGCAGATTTGTTGAAGAGACACAGAAATATGAGATTAAGTTGTTTAAAGGGTAAGATAAGGGATTGCGAAGAAGAAAATGAAATAGTTGTCAAAGTAATAGGTAAAGTAATATTAAAACAATAAGATAAATATTAATTATATTCTTATTCTCCAATGTTCTGCAGATTACAAAACCATTGCTTCATGATATGGTCAAAATGATGTTTCTGACCCTTTAGTATAAAATAAAGAATATGCTGAATCCATTTCTAGGTCCTATAAAACAAATTAAGAAAATGAAAAATCAGGGATTAGATTATGTGCAAGAAATGTAGAGGCTGTCAAAGAAAAGTAAACTAGAAATTAGGAGAAAAATCATAAAAACATATGCCTGGACTTCAAGCTTTTTGACAGACTCTTTCATAATATCTTGATGGACAAAATATAATGACCTGAACAGTACTAGAAATGGGTCAAATGGCTAGATCCAAAGGATAGTGATTGAGAGATCAATGTTAATTTGAAAACAGATCTCTAATAAAGTAGATTTCATTTTAAGTTTCTTGTCTATCATGAGAAATCCCCTTAATTTTCTCTACATAACAATCTCCCATCTCTGGGTATTTCATTAGCCGTGATACCCATACCTGGAATACACTTCTTTAACTCTATTTCTAAGAATCTCTAGTTTTCTTTAAGACTCAGTGTAAGCTTTCACATGAAACCTTTCTTAATATCTCTAGTTCCCAGTACCTCCTTCACATTTTACCAGAGTGTAGTAGATAGAACGTATTTCTTGAAGCCAGAAACTCTTACCTCTATCACAGAACAGCAATGTCATAACCTCTGAGGTCTTTAGGCAACCCTCAAAGACTTTAAGTTGCAGAGAACATACTGAATAACATTTTTTTAAAAAATCATCCATATCTCTATACCAGTGAAAACAGGTACAGTCTCTATCTCTATCTATTTTCTGTATAGCTAAATATGTACATGTTTTCTCTCTTCTCTAGAACATAAAATCCTAAGGATAAGGGCAGTTTAATTTTTGTCTTTTTTATTCTCAGCAGCTTGTAGAATGCCTGGCACATAGTAGGTACTATAGCTAAATACTAGCTGATGGGCTGATTGGCTGTGTTATTGATTCTATTCAGATCTTTATCATTTGTTTACATAGTTTACATTTCTGTGGTACTTGATAGTTTTCAAAGCACCTTCATATTTGCTTATCCAATTCATGAGATGACAGTGAACTAGAAATAACAGCTAATATATTGACTGACAGAGTCAAGATCCAAAGAGATTACAATAGGTTCCAAGTGCTATGTGAGTATAAATCAGTTTGCAGCAGTTATTCAGTCAGTGACCTGAGTAACTTAATCGAGGGAGAAAAATATAAGTGAGGAAATCAGACTATGCTTAGTATAGGACATGTTTTATTATTATTATTTTAGCAGATTTATAATTCTACATCAAAACTCGAGGGGCATCAGACCATCATCTTCATTAATCAACAGTGTGCCCAACTTCAATGTTTGTTCATCCAGTGGTTATACAAGTTCAATTATTTGTAGCAGATAAAACAAGATTTAATATGTCTGGTAACATCAGTATTAATAATGGATATGTCCTTTTAATCTGCTAGAAGGTGTGCTTCATTTTCTCAATAAACTCCATGCCATAGTCTGATGTTATTTTTGTTCAGGCTATGATCAGAAAATGAATGAGAACATACATTTGATTCTTTGTACTGTGGATTTTAAGAGAAGTGAAACAATTGTTAATGAAGGCTCAGCATTTTAATGAGAACTTATACTTATCACAGATGTTAGCAAATGAAAATAATACATAAACTAGCCTCTTTTTATGTCTCTTATTCTCTTCAAACCACATTTTTCATCATCAAATGATTATTAATTATATTATCATTATCGCCCATTTTATAATTAAAGAGACTTTGAAACTTTTTCCAGATGTTTATCAATATCTTTATTGATATCTACATGAAAGAAATTTTCTCCATACATATTATAAAGAGTTGATAGTTATTGGACAACTTCCATCTTTTGATGTTCTTGCATAATAAATGGTTGCTGGAGGATCTGCTTTCTGTAAGTATTTACTTGGCTTAGCATCTATCTATAAACTCTCTTCAGGCCTCCAGAATACTAAATGGAGATGCTAGAATGGAAGTAATGGAAGCATGGCAACAACTACAACTAGTTTACCCAGTAGTTCTGGTATTCACATAGAAAATTGCCAATGCCGACAGAATAAGAATTTTGATCCTGAAGTTCTTTGTTGGAAAACCTGTATAGGAATAAGGTTCATTTTAAAAGGCCAGAGAAAGTCCACAACCACTACCTTGAAAAGAAGTGGTTTCTCTTCTCTTGGTCTCAACAATGCATTTAAGATTGGCATCTGATTTAATGATGATGATCTTATTCAGGGACAATGAATTCATAGGCTGCTTCCATTAACTTTGTTGATGCCTGTGGGAAGCCAATAAGAGAATAGATAAAAATCTGAGACTCCTCTTTTGACTCCTTTTGTGATTCTTGTGATTTCTGGTAGAAAATATTCTGGCCTTATTGAAAAGCTTTAAGTTCCTAGCAAACCTGAATTTAAAGGGTTAACACTGTTCCCCTTTGACCAGGAATACTGCTGCCTGGTATAGCCAAGGCCAAAGCCAAAATCTTAGAGGGGTCAATTCAACCCTGACAGGGACACTCCCCAACTTGGCTTCCTGATAAGAAGCCAGTTAAAATTCAGCCTTGGCCTTGGTCTGTTCTGAAGCCAATGTTTTATGTTTTGGTGTGACATAATTTGTAATTTCTGTGCATCTGCAAAGTTTCAGGGGGCATTCTTTTGTGTGAAATGAGTCTTGAAATATATATAATAAACTCCATGCTCCTGGAGACAGAACTGGAAGCATGAGGTAAAAGATTTTCCTGTCCCATTATTTCCTCATCAACTAAACTATTAAACTGTCCTTATCAGATTATCAGAGATGATAAAGAGATCAGGACAGATGCCATCCAGCAGGTCAAGTCAACAATCATTTATTAAGTGTTTGACAATGTGCCGGACACTGAAATAAAATATTAGAGGAAACATACCCTAAGTGGATAGAGATAGATTTGGAGGTGGAAAAACCTGAATTTCAACTCTACCTCAGACAATTAGGATTTGTATGACTCCATACAAGTCACTTAACATCTCAACCTTAGTTCCCTTATCTTTTAGGTGGGGATAATAGCAACTATACTATCTGTAAGGCAGTATGAGAAAATAGGTATGAAATTGGAAAATTATCCAGGCCTTTTCATCAAGGATGTCATTTTCTAAAAGGGAGGACACAGGTACAATCGAATGTAATGGACTTCTCTATTAGCAGCAATGCTAACCCAAGACGATTGTGAGGGACTTATGAGAAAGAATGCTCTACACATCCAGAGAAAGAACTGTGGAAGTAGAAACACAGAAGAAAAACCACTGCTTGATCACATGTGCTGATGGGGATATGATTGGGGATGTAGACTCTAAATCCTATTGAAAATATTAATAATATGGAAATAGATCTTGTTCAACGACACATGTAAAATGCAGTAGAATTGTGTGTCAGCTATGGTAGGGGAGGGAAAGAACATGAATTATGCAACCATGGAAAATTTTTCTTAATTTAAAAAAACATTCAAAAAACAAACAAATAAATAAATAAATAAATAAAAGGGAGGACACTGCAAAAATGAAGTGGTAAACAGTGAATAGATCCTTTAAATTCCCACAGTCTACATAAAGTTTAAGATTCTAATTTTATCTATATCCAGGAAGGACTTGGAGTAGAACCACTTTAGCAATGACTTCAGACATGCCTTCCATATGACATGGCCTGCCAGAAATAAGATAACCTCCTACAGTCTAGTAATGGATGAGGAAAAGTTTTGTTTTTTGTTTTTGTTTTTGTTTTAATTCTGTTTTTCTATACCTTATTCTCTCCCAATGTGCAATGACCTAGAGCAGACCTCGAACTGAGTCTGTAATCCATGAACTCTTTACAATGACTTATAGAATAACAAGGTGGAAGCTTTCAGGGCATTCCTTCTATTCAAAACTGGGAAAAGCTGCCAGTGGATCATCTGCTACTGCTCACCTTAGAAGACACAAATAATAGCTCTACAAAACTGAGTAATCAGGCTAAAGAAATAAAGCACCTATGACTAAAGCCTTACCAAAGAGTAAGAGAACACCCCAAACAGGGACTCATTCAAATTCTGCCTAAGAATATTCCTCACAATTAGTACTAGCACTGGCCATTCAATAGTGATCCCTGAAACTGACAACCATGATATAAGTTGGAAACAACTGATTCCAATGGAGGCAGTGAACAAATTGATGATAACTATTATTTGAGTCACACAACAAACTGAAACTCATATTCTGGAACTGGTACAAAAAGATTTTCAGCAACCAACGCTCACCATCTCATGGAGACATTACTCAGAAAATATGAGACTTGTCAGCCATCAACAAAATATCATAAATTTAGAAGTGTCAAAAGAGAATTGGATTGAAACTCTTCAGTCATCATGGGAAGACATGGTTTGGTGCCTAATATCATACATAGCCCAAGGAGAATCAGGAATAGTTCAAAATAATCATGTTTCCTGCCCTTAAGATATTGATGACCTAGAAATAAACAGAAATTTGTTAAGTTTTGATATATAATATTAAACCTACATGTTGTGCACATATGTTATATTGATTCCATTATGGGAATTCTCCTAATTGCATGTTATTTCTTCAGTTACTAGATCTCTTTACGTCCTAAGATTATTATGTATTTACTTAATTCTAGTCATATTTTATGTCCTTAGCAGAATGCAAACTCTTTGAAAGCAGATTTCATAGATAGAGAGAGAGAGAGAGAGAGAGATAGTGTTATGGGGGTAATTTGAGGAAAGGTGTTTGGGATAAGGGAATTGAAAGGAGGATGTTGGAGACTTGGTAAATGGATAAATTAGGCTACAGGTAGGCTGGGATTAAAGGAGATTCAGGGTATAATAGGACTGAAGTCAGGAGTATAACACAGAAGGGAAACAGAGATCTTCTTGGGAGAAAGAAGTTAAACTAAACAGACAAACACAGCAGGCTTACAGACTGGGACTTAGACTCAAACACAAGCTGAGGGAAATAGACTAGACTGAAATTAACAAACAGGCTTTAGTTAATTTCACAGGAAGGGACCTATTTTGAAGTAACACCTTCCTTCAAGATGGATGCCCAGCTTCCCTCTAAGCTCAGAGTATGTTGTCTCTTTTCCTCTTCTCCCCTCTTGATAACTAACAGACAAATTACACTAAATAGAACTATTGAAACACAAAGGGTTTAATTGTTTGAAGGATGTTGATTAGGAAGGTGGATTAAAGGAAAGCCCTATCAGTTATCTCAGGAACCTCAGGTGGGGGAAGGGAAGTAAAGATGGAATCTGAGTAAGGACCTGCCTTATTCAGTTTTACAAAATGCTATCTAAAAGAATATAAATGATGATTTGATTAAATTATAAATAATGCTGTCAATTAGATAACTCTTCACAGATTTAACTCCTCTCTAATTATTCTCCTTATAAACTCCACAGCCACTAAGGTAAGGGAGGGAAGGCAGGATGGTATTGGGAAAGGAAGATATAAAGGGTCTATCTAAAATAATAATTTCTTAAGTAAATATATCAATGCTAGGCTAAATTTCAATATTGAAACTAGATAATCTAAGAGCTCGCTCATTGACTTGTTCCCTCCACGGAAGATCCAGTCAACTGCCTCTCCTCAAGATTCTAAAACCTCTAATAGCTTTTTGGAACTCAGCCAAAGCTAGAAAAAACTATAACCCCCAATTCTGTATACTACAATAGATAGATAGATAGATAGATAGATAGATAGATAGATAGATAGATAGATAGATAGATAGATAGATGGATGGAGAGCCTTGGTCTGGAGTCAGGAAGACCTGAGTTCAAATCCAGACTTAATTACTTACTAGCTGTATGATCCCAGGCAGGTCACTTAAACTCTGTTTGCCTTAATCCACTAGAGGAGGAAATGGCTAACCACTCCAGAATTTTTACCAAGAAAACCCCAATATGGTCTAAAGGGTCATGAAGAATAGGAAACAACTGAACAACATCAATGTAAGTAGTTAGAGAGAAAGTTTAAAACTGGTGATATATAAATATATGTGTATATACTTACGAGATATATATGAATGCTGGTGTGAGACATTTATGATATGTCCATACATAAATGCATATGTGTATATATAAAATTCATATTTATATACATAAAAACAGTTTTATATCTCTATCACCTCATTAAATATCTTATGTATAATGAAAGAGACAAGAATTTAACCTGTACTTTCATGACTGTAGGCCACTCATTCATTGTAGAACATCCCTTTCTCTACAGTTTATTATATTGGATTGTAGAGCACTGGTAAGTCAAAAAACTTAGCCAGGGTAACACAAGTACATGCCAGAGGTAAGACTTGATCACAGATCTTCTTAACTCCAAGACCAATTTTGCATTTTCTTTATCAAGCTACCTTTCCAATTTACTCATTTGAGGGGTTAGGCAGCTAAGATTTTAGGGGTTAAGCAATTCACTTGAGGGGAAATAACTTAATTAGCAGTAACTTTGGGACAAGAATCCAATTGTCCTGAAAACAAAATGTTCTTCTCATATCACAATATCTTGCAGATACTGATTTTTTATTTTACATAGTAGTACTTAATACATGTTCAGTCAAATGAATTATATATTTAAATTTCTAAAATCTACTAAGCAATTTGGCATTACTATTTGTTTGAACAGAGTCTGATAGGATAGTAAAAGAAATACAAAATAGATACTTCTTCACAATTTGGCATAATAGCATTTCTTAATATACAATTTTGCACATTTATTTCTTTAGGATGACACTCTAACATGTCATAGAATGTGGAATCCCCAGCTCCAGTTATAGATAGTTTGGCTGAATTCCCTCTCCTGTTTCCAGAATCTCTGCTTATCTCTTCCAAGCACAGTACTCTCTTTGAAGTCAATGGGACCTCCAGGCACAGAAGATAGATACTGTAGGGTAAAAGGGAATAAGAATGAGGCCAAGTGTTTCCCTTGAGCTTTGGTCTTTAGATGTCTAGTATGGACCGAGAAAAAGTGAAAAAGTGATGGAATTTTAAAGAAAAAAGGTAGAAAATACAGAAGTTCCTGCATTATTTCCCTAGAGAAAGAAACATATTCATATTTGAATGTTTAATATGATTGGGAATGAAAACATTTTTAAAATGATAATTTCAGTTCAATATAATTTAATTCTTAATGAATAATGTTCAATATTTAGTGATTTGTTGTACTTTTTTCTTTGTTAAGTTCAGTAGTACCTTCTTCTACTTCCTTTTTACTAAAAATCATTTTCAGAATTCTAGGGAAAGTGAAAATTATTTTGAAAATATTACAATACCATTTGGAATATTTGGAAATAGATATCCTGGGTTACCTCTAAACCAGCAATGAGAAACATTTTTGAAAGATAATGGTTTCAATTCATTTCATGTACATTTTTATAATTATAATCCAGAAATAAAAGGAATTTTTATTTTTTAAATTTTCTTTCTCTTTTTTTATTTGAACCCAAATGAGAATAAATATTAACTTAGCCCATCTCACTAACTAGAAATAGAATGTAAAATTTGCTATATTTCTTGCTGAATGATTTATGCAGCACTTAGCAAGGGATAAAAGATCAAGTTTTGCTGAACAGTAAGTCCACATTTACTGAGCACAGCCCATTTCACCTTCTACATAAGCCAACCTGATCCTTCATTTTTATTCTTGAAATCATACTTTATTTACTTTGATAACATATCATATTCTATCTGTATTATATAAAAATTCCTTAATAGTAAGAAATATAGTTTTTAATCTCTACATTCTTCATTCTTTAGTATTCTTGAAAAATAAAAAAAGACTGGATGTGAGGTAGAAATGAGGATTAGCCAATGGAAGAACTATTGGCTCTACTTTTACTTTATACATGCCAAGAAAAGACAAAAGATTACCACAGTATCAGGAAGACCTCTTGAATCATTATGATTGAGACCATCACAAACTGATGAGACAGATATTAACTAGAACTGCATAGCATAGGCAGGGATGGATGGGCTGTGATAAGAATCAATGAAAAGAAAATCTGCATAAATGAGATCATATATTTGATTAAATATCTTGTTTCTATTTGCATGTAGGAGATAATTACTTGCTATTTGCTGAATTGTATATTAACTCCTGTTGATGTGTTTTATTAAAAGAATATGAAGCATAATGAACTGAATAATATGGGAAAATCAAATATACTTTCTAAGATTGAGTCATAGAGTAACTCCAGATACAAATAAGACCAATGCAATATACTCTGAAGCATCCTGAAAGTATACCCTCTTGTTTCTGAAAAGTGTACTTTTCACACCAAGAAGTGGCAAATGAGTTAATTGTTGCTGGTACATGAAGTTTAAAATCTAAGTAAAATAATCTGAAATCTGTTTTACCTTCTATATTCAAGGTAAACATTGAGAATTGTTCACTGAATAACCACAATGTACTGAATATTTTTTTGCTTCTTTGTCTTTTGTTTTGTTTTGTTTTTAATAAAGAAGGCATCTTCTATAGGTCATTAGTACAAAATTGATTCAGAATTGAATTTCTTTAAGCCATTCTGTTTTAAAAGAGCCTTCAAATTTTCAACTAATGATTCTCCCAAATTACATTTGGTTATCTATGTTGAAATTTAGATGTATATCATCAATTTATATTGCTCTTTTAAAATGCTAGATTGTCCCAAAAAGCAGGAGAAATAATTTTCCTTTTCTTTCATTAGTAAAATCAAACCTTGAAAATAGCAGAATTTTGAATTTTTTTTTGCTGTTTGATCTAATGCTATTGTGTAAAAAGGCTTCAGAAGAGAATTGAAGGTTATTGTGGCATCTATTCAGCTGAAACCCAAGCTTACTTATTGCTAATATTATAACTTACTGCATAACTCTTTTATAGAAAATTTCATCTCTGTATATACAATGTTATCTTACATGTTAATTTACTTTTTTCCAAAGAGTATATCTCAATAAGGGATATTCAAATAATAAAAAAGCAAATATTTCATATTTATTACATTCTTATTCTCAGACATTTTCAGATTATACAACTGCTGCTGTACAATATGATTAGTATTCTGGGGCTCTCATAGTTATGATACCCTATGATCCATTGTGATATATCCATCCATTTCCAAAAAGCAATATTTTAGAGAATTATCTTTCTACATGTGCTAGAGATTTTAAGGGGGCAGGAATGTAATGACTAGAAGTGACACATTTGGGAATGATTTTACAGTGATGCCAGAGGGAGGAAGATAAACTTGGTAAATGGAGATAAAGTTAACCATGCTATACAGAGTGACTAGCATCATCATCTGAGTATAGTCAAAACATCTATAAGTATTATCCTTTTTTCCTAGAGGATCTAATTATGGAGTAACTCTTTTTGATCCCTAAAGGTCATATTAAAGATATTAGCTCTTAAATAAGAGAGAGTGACTATTCAAACTTTGCTTAAACAAAGTCAGTGGAGTTAAATTACCCACCATGAGGAAGTGAAAAGAACATTGGACTTGGAGTCAGAGAACTTGTGTCCCATTCATGATTCTTTCACTTGGATATCTGTGGGGTTAGACTTCTTTAAATCTCAATTTACTTACTTAAAATGAGCAAGTTAGACTTGATGATTTCTAAGGTCTTTTCCAGTTCTAAGAGTAATGTTTCATCTCTTTTGAATCTCTTAGGGAATTTCATACTGCTTTTGTAATAGTGGTTTCCCTAACAGATATAGAAATGGAAGGGACCTAAAAAAGAAATCTAGTTTAATCCTTCATTTTACAGATGAGAAATCAGAAGCTCTGAGAAATTGAGTAACTTGGTCAAGGTCACTCAGCAAATGAAAGAAACACAATTTGTACCCTTTTCCTCTTCCTCAAAAGTCTGCATTCTAATTGTCAGCAATGCAAAGTTCCAGGACAGCTCTAAAGGATGCATGATGAAAATGGCCATCTACCACCCATAGAAGGAACTGACAGACTCTGAATGCAGATTGAAACATACCATTTTTTCACTTTATTTGCTCTGAGAATTTTTCTCTAGTTTAAGCAAAATGTACTTTCTTTCACAACATGATCAACGTGGAAATATAACATGTTGAAATGTTTTGTATACCCTCTACATGTGTAACCTATATCATAAAACCTGCCATTTCATGGAGGGAGGGAGGGATGGAGAGAGATCAAATGGATTGCAAAATGTCAGAAAAAGATTATTTAAATTATTTTTTTTTCATTTAAAACCTATGTTTTTTTCTACTATA
Source organism: Gracilinanus agilis (assembly GCF_016433145.1). Taxonomy (NCBI): domain Eukaryota; kingdom Metazoa; phylum Chordata; class Mammalia; order Didelphimorphia; family Didelphidae; genus Gracilinanus; species Gracilinanus agilis. Next base: position 83,632,202 of record NC_058135.1, read on the forward strand.
CCATACATTAAAACTTTCCTTTCAAAATATATCAAAGTATTTTCTAAACTATTCCCTCCCTAATTTCTTTCCTGACTTACCTGTCAAATACCTTCTCTACTCATCAAATCTTTCTCCTGCTCTCAAATAACCCTGACTTTTCCCCTTGTTCCTTCAGTCCTGACAAATTGACTTTTCCCCTCATTTTGGGAGTAAGAGGTAGTGTTAGATCTCCAAAAAATTTACTTATCAACCAAACCATCCACTTTCTAGCTCTTCTTTATTTGTTGGATTATCCCATTAGAATGTAATCTTCTTGAGGACAAAGATTGTCTTACTTGTATTCTTCTTTTCCATAATTACCACAGTACCTAAAAATAGTAATTATTAAATACTTATTTGGCCTATCTGTATATCCATCCTCTATTTAAGTTATCTATCTATTTATATCTCCTCAAGTAATATGTGGTTTACTTAGTGAAGAATACAATGATGATAGGTGGTTATTTTTCTGAATTTTTGTAGATTTTCTGCCTTAGTAAACAAAATGCTAGTTACCCCAAGTTCAATATTTGATTCATATTCTTTTGCTATTTACTATTGCAGTTAAGCAAATGAATTCACATACAGGTAGGAAAAGTAATTGCTAACTCACTTTGGCAGAATAATTCATTAAAATTACTGCCCTACTATTTCTAGAGTAATAATTTATTCTATTAATTGACATTGGACAGAGCATTGACCTTTAAATTATGAAATGTTTAATTCTAATGCTGACTCTACCTGTCCGAGGAGTGAAATGCCTCAGGAAAAAATCATTTATCCTCTACATGCCTTGGTTTCCCAATCTGAAAAAATGAATGAGTTGGACTTAAAGGCCTCTAAGATTCCTTCAGCCTCTCAATTTATTAACTCAGTTCTTGGACACACATCAGTCTTTGATGTGTAGTCTTTAATTAAATGTAAAAAATAAACTCTTAAAACTGATGGAATTTTAAAATAAAACAGTCATAGAATTCAGCCTGTAAATGGCATATGATGTGTATTAATGACTGGTTGTCTTTTGCTTTTCATATGGTGGGCACAAAGGATTCTAGGACATTATTTTAATGGAGTTTTACATGCTGAAGTTCTGCATAAAAGAAAAAAATCAGCAAAGTACAGATTTATTTTATATACCTTTCACATCTTTATGTGAGGTTTGGAGGAGATATAAAATATTTTCTTTGAAAAGAGCCTGTAGGCAAAAAACGGAATGGGGATTACCACCTGGGAAAATCTATATTTTCATTTTAAAGCTACCTCTTTTAGAAATCACCTTATGTTCTCTATTGATATACATGTATAGATATTCAGAAACCCTGGTTATACTGTGTTAGGGTTACCAATTTGAATAGAGGAAAGTTTGACAAGTCAAAAGTTGAAATATTATACTTTGAAAGTGAAGAACTCATTCTGTTACCAATCATTTAAATAAAAGGAATGTTATAAGAGGAGGAATAATTGCTCATTTGGAAACAATTTTAGTATATTCTAAAGTGTTGCCTTAATATTACATTATGGTTGATTTTTACACTTAATTTCTTCCCAGCTTTAAAGAGTAACAGTTAAAAAAGAGAGGGAAGAAAGCAAAGAAAAAGAAAAAATTAGAACACAATAGGAGGAAAGAGAGAAATTGAGCTAAAAACCAGATAATTAGGATTCAAGTCTCTGATCATGCATTACAGTGATAATAGCAAAGTAATTGACATCATAATAAAATGTTACGGGTTTCACTTTCAAAGAAATTATATCTAAATCACCAATTTTATATATTTAAACATCTATTCTGCAACATTTTCTAAAGCTATTCCCCAGAGTGGAGATGAAACTGTTTTAGAGGAAAGCACCTTAATTGAAATAAGGTGTGAATATGGGAAAGCAAAGGTTTTTAAAAGGTACTTCTTTTGTCAGCTTCCAAGGTTTTATTGCATTTGAAAACAACAAATGTGGAGAAAATACATATTAATCTGAGTGCTACTGAACTAGAAGCCAGGAGTTCTGAATTCCAGTGCTGAATATATCAACTACTTAAATCAAGTAATTGTAATACTTTTTGTCTCAGTTTTCCTGTCTAGAAAATGAGAATCATGATGCCACTTTACCTTCCACACAGAAGTATTTTTAGTATTAAAGGAGAAGTAAAATATCATTTGAAATAAAACCTAAAATGTTGTTACCATCACCTTCCTCCTCATCAGATAAGAATTTATTTTATGGCTACTTTGTATTAATATCCTAGGACATAGAGATGCAAAGACAAAAATGAAATACGTTTTCTCCCTAAGGGGCTTACATTATTTTGGAAAAAGAACATTTGAATACATAAGTAAAACAAGACATATACAAAATTATTTCTGGGATAAGGGTTTACTAACATATTGGGGAGAGTCAGGAAAAGCTTAAACAAATTTTGAAGAACAAAATATAAACAAATTACAAAAATACAAGTGATACTCTCCAAGTAGACTAATAATATTTTATCTTGAAGAGAGATATCTTTAACGATATGAATAGTGGCTACAAATATCGACTTCTGTATTTTTTTAAGCAAGATTCAGATTTTTAAGATGTGTTACTAGTAAATATGAAACTACTTGATATGCCAAGATAATTTATTTCATTTTTGATGTAATTTTTTAGTAATAATATAACATATCAGTTATAGAAATAACACCAAAAGGAAAAAGACAATGCTAAAATCAGTCTGATATGGAATATACCTATGAGGACATAGCACATCAGAATACCCAAATATTTTCCCTGATCAGTAAAGATGTATTCCAATTTGAGATGAAGCTGGAAAAAGAGGTTACTTAATATGAATATTATATATATATATATATATATATATATATATATATATATATATATATATACACACACAAATCAGAAGGCCTTTATGTATCAGCAGCCTGATGGGCTTCTGTTCTATACAACCCAACTAGACCAAACTATCTATTTAGCGATGAATGAATGTGACCTTTTGATTCTTTCTTTGCTAATGGATTGTCTACTAAAAGCACATATCCCAGAGTGATACAAAATTAATGTGTTATCTTTTATTAACTCTGAATTACTTTTCAGAAATTTTACAACATGGTAGTAGTTGAATAGATTTGCTATGAGGACAGGTTGTGTCTTCAAGGTGAAGGGCATGAGAGTATTTTTAGAAGTTCTGTGACTCAACTCCTTAACTGGACTAATTTCCAATGTCTCTTATTTAGTGAACTAATTGACTTTTCACTTCTTCTAGAAGTGTTTTGAAAGTGACTCTCAAATACAGTTCCATATCATGGACTTCATGTGTGAGTACCAGATACTATTTCAAGTTATTATTTCGGTGGAATGTTCATAATACTTCAAATGTAATATTTAAAATAGACTCAAATGATCTTGATCTGGGAAGTGTAGAACAAAGTCCATGGGGAGGTAGGGGGAAAGGTACAGATAGATAGAGATAATTTAAAGAAAAAAAAAAGTCTATTTACCTGGGAATTATTTTTTTAAAGGCAGGATTTAGACATCTTGATATACTTTAAGAAAGAGATGTAGGTAAGGGAGGTATGTCTGCTGGAATTATGTTTTGTCAAAGGAAGAAACAGCTGAAATATTGAATCCATTTTTTAAAGCAAATTAACATCCAGTGGAGAGGAGAAAAATGAACAGTTACAGTATTGAAAATTAATAGGCAAAATTCACAGCTTAAATAAAAAAGAGTTGCAGAATGAATTTTAAAAAACAACCAAACAGAGATGTTTGTCTTTTTAAAATACATAAAAACACATTTCTCTGTCCTTCAGTTGAGGAAAGGAAGGTTCTAAAGCAATACACATTCATACAAAATCAAAGTAAGGCAGATAGAGTATGTTTAATTTTGCATCTGATAAATTAAAATAGCAGTAATTAAAATTATCATGTAGAGAAGAAACCAATAAAATGGATATTGTAAGGAAAGACAAACATGAAACTGTACTGTTTTAAAGGGACGATAATGAAGCAGTATCAACATTTAGTGCAAGGGACAGCTCTAAATACTAAACTACCCTAAAATAAAAGGAAAAATGAAATGCTAAAACAATAGTTTCTGAAATCTTTAACATGCCTCTTACGTTCATTGAAACAGAGAAAGATCAACAAGAAGGAAACTAAGGATTTAAACAAAATGCTAGGGGGGGAAACATAGCTAAAAGATCAAGAGTAGGGAAATATTAAAGTATAAAGTTTGTCATGCTAGGGTATACAGAAATCATAAAATATACAATGAAAATCATTAATGTTAAATATATCTTTTAGAGATTAGAATAAAATAAAAATTATATTCAGAAAAAGGATATATAGATAAATGTACTAGATAATGACATAAAGAAATACTAAATGAAGCAACCTAAATAAGTGAGTTAAAGAACAAAACATAAACACTATGAATTATTATATGAGAGATTGTTATAACTGAGAAAACAAAAAAATTATGAAATAGAGAAAAAAGTGAAACCTCTATATATCACTGAACACATGTATAACTTAGAAGGAGAGACATATAGACAAAAAGACAGAGAAACAGAGACAAAGAGAAAAAGGAAGAGACAGGGGAGAGAGGGAGGTATAAAGAGAGAAATGATGAATTTAACATTCAGTCAAAATAAAACTAACAAATAAATAAATATGAGATAATAACAAAATGATCACTTTTAAATACAAGGAATTTAAAAGATAAAAAATTATAAAAGATCATTGAATTGATGAAAACAGCATCTTTTTGTTTTTATTTTGCAAAAGGCTATTTATAGATAGTTTGTTAAATAGCCAGAGATGTAAAGAAGAAATTGAGAAGAGAAATAGAGAGAAAGAAAGAAAAGGGGGAAAGGAGAGGGGGGAATGGTGGGAGAGAATTTAGCAAATTTAAAAAGTAAAAGGTAGAATTAAAAATTATCAGAAAAAAGGAAATCATCAGAAATGAAAATATATTTATATGCTAACACACATTAAATAATGAAATGCATACCAACTAAATGTAAATGAAATGCAAATATGCAGGCACAGCTAGGTGGCTCAGTGAATTGAAAGCTAGGTCTAGAGAAATGAAATTTGGGGTTCAAATATGACCTCTGAAAGATGTGGGTTATTCTGAGTAAAAAGGTTGGTGAACTCAAGTCTGTAGATGCTGTTTTCTACCAGACACAGAGAGCAAGATGGCTATTCTCAGTTCTGGGAGCCTTACAAACACAATCTGAACTTCTTAAATTTTGATAAAAACAGGTTTAATAAACTGAATTATCAGGACAAGGTGAGGATGGAGGGCTAGGGAAATCCCTATGCTAATAACCACTATACTTATCCCAGAAGCCACTGACCTACAAAGGTCTCTTCCATCTCCAACAGAGTTGGAGCTACTCTAACTACCTCTCTATCTAAATCTCCAAAAATCTCTCTTATTCTAGCTACTTAACTCTATAATCACTCCAAATAGTTTCAGTTGATGAATAGAATAAGTTGCTGGATCAGAGTAGATGACCACAGTGATCTAGTCGCCACAGACTGCAGGATGAGCCTGCAGAGATAACTTAATAGTCCAGATCACTCTTTCTGGGTTTCTGTCATCCACACTGATAGAGTTTCTTCAGGTCAGGAGATGGTGGCAGGAATAACAGTAGATTGAACGGGATCCACACAGAGTACATAGGACACTCCAAAAGCTGGGTCAGAGGAGAGGAAAGTCCAGGAGTTGTGATTTCCCACTGTTCCCCCCAAAGTCTCCTCTCAGGGGCTGGCTGGAATCCCACAGGGACAGACAGGACTCAATATAAGATGTCAGCAGGGATAACAAGCTGGATCAGAGGGAGAGACAAGTCCTGAAGCTGTGTCTTCACTTACTGCTTCAATGTTTCCCCTTAAGCTGACCATTAATCCCCCTCAGAAGCTTCTCTCAAAATTCCAAGAGTCCAAACCTCTGAACATTCTATCCCTTGCACTCCAGCAAATCTTGTTTTCTACTCTGCCACATATCACATTTCCTTTTTTTTTTTCCATCACATTTTCTTTTATCTGTATTTCTTTCCTTCACCTCAGATACTTCCTAGTTATGAGACCAGGGCAAGTCACCTAACCTCCATTGCCTAACTCTTATCACTCTTCTGCCTTGGAACCAATACACAGTATTGCTTCTAAATAGTATAAAAAGAATATAGTAATAATTTAAAATGTAAAAATGTACAAACCATGAGAATAAACTTCTTTCTCTTATAATGGGGTATATATGTATATAACAAAAGGCAGTGTTATTTGTGATGAGAAATAGTGGAAACTTTCCCATTAACATAAGAGATAAAACAAGGATCTTCTAGAATTAAGTATTTAAAGTAACAAATGTTAGTATGTGAATGTAATGTCCTATTTCCCAACAGACCATGATACTCAGGGAAGGTTTTCATAAAGAAGATAGTATTCATATGAAACTTTAAAATAAGGATCAGAATTCATCAGGTAAAGAGGAGTTTATAATATCTGTGGAATATATTTAGAATCATTGGTTTGGGTATTAGAAGTTTTTCTCATCTGAAATTCCTAAAGGTAGATGTTTTAGGAGCTTCTTTTCTCACAATTCTGTCCCCATGAGACAATTGTAATTGTAATTACTGTGACTCTAAAATACTATTGGTAGTTGTTAAGGGCTCAGCATTGGGATTCTAAATCTGAGTGTAAGGCTCCAGGGGTGTATTACAGATGAGAAGCTGAATGACCAGGACAGAGATTACAGGAGGATTGCAGAATCAGTGAATTCCAAAAATCATTAACAGAGGTACTCAGGCAGCTTTTATAGGGAGGAAAGAGAACCACAAGTGAGACAACAAATATTAGTTGGCAATAGAAAGCAATTCCTAAGCAACCCCAATGGTTGGGTAAGGAAGAAGCAGAATATACCAAGAAGATTCAGCAGTGGATTATGAGGAATGGGAAGGCTAGGAATTACTGAGAGCAGTGGATCTTAGCGAGTACAAAAAGACGTTTAAAGAAAACCATAGTGCTAAAGAGCAAGGGATGATTTAACCAACTTAAAAAATGATATGATATTCCTGTGGATATATTGATGGCAGGAAGGGTGAGCTATCTCTCCATTTAGGATGTTAATTCATAAGTAAGTGATTTCCTTAGATCATATTATGAACTGAAGTCTGCCTTATCTTTTCAGTAAGAAAATTATGTTTTCAATAGAAGATAGCCTTCTGATAAGTCCACCATGGAATTCTTCACCAGTGGCAATTATAGAGAATGAAACAGGAAACTGTCTTCCTTGTTATCCCTATTTTCCCAAATAACATCTTAAATCATACAGGAAGCCCTTTCCAATTCCTGTTAATATCAATTGGTATCTTCCCAGTTAGTTTATCTCTAATTTATATTTCATATATCTTGTTTATGCATAGTTGTTTACATGTTTTCTCTCTCATTAGTTTTTGAGTTCTTTGAAAGCAGGAATTATTTTATACTTTTGTTTATGTTTTCAGAGATTAGCATATCACCCAACAGGTGTATTGACTGACTCACCTTGTTTTATAACAAATGTAATGTGGTTATTGAGAATTAGCACACTTTTCCCCTCTTTATCCAGGATAATCTGTAGTCCTCTGGTTTCAAAAATAGTTATTAATAAATTTACATTTGATTAATAAAAGAAAGTGTGATATAATTAGAAATGTTCATGATAATATTATTATGGCACATAGATATAAAACTAAAATAATTTTAGAGATCTTCTAGTAGAACTATCATCTTTTACAAAAATGGAAATTGAGGCAAAGAGATATTCTGACTTCCCTAAAGTCATATAACTAGTACACGGTACATCTGAAAGTCAAACATATCTTAAAAATTCCTGCTTTCCACTAAACATTCCTGCTGTGAACAAATTCATTTCATTATCTTTGCCTTTCCTAATTTGAGATTTGTGGTGGGGACTAATAGGATTTAGCACTAATGTTGATAGAAGTTGATAAAAAAATTGATGAGAAAACACTAACAATTATCTTTAAGTATCCCTGAATACTTTAAAAAAGACCCCATTTATATATGAATAATTAATCATTTTTAGATATCCATAGACATGTGCCCTGGAGTTTTATAGTTAAAATTATTGCTCTCTTTGCCTTTACAAAGGCTTTCACATATGTCTAGAAATGTACTCTTACCTTATTTCAGCCTCTTTGGATCCTATGATTCCTTAAGATAAAATTTAGATCATGATGATCAACTGCGAAGTCTTTAACTATTATCAGCAATGCAAAGATCTAAAATAACTCCAAGAGACTCATGATGAAAAAAGCTAAAAACCACCATAGAAGGAACCAATGGAGGCTGAATGTAGATTGAAGTCAATCATTCTTTCTTTCGTGAATTTATTTTTTCTTGTATAAGAGATGTGTGTCTTCTTTCTATTTTCATTTCTCTAATCTGAGGGAGTTAGAACACTTTCATGTGCTTTTTGCTAGTTTTTATTTCTTCGACCATTTGTTGATTGGGGAATGATTTGATATTTTGTAAATTGGACTTAGTTCCTTATATATTTGGGAAATTAAATCTTTGTCAGAGAGTTTTATTATAAATGTTTCCCAATATGTATCTTTTTTCACAACACAATGAATATGGAAATGTGTACTGCATGATAGCTCATGTAAAATCTATATGATATCACCTGCCTTCTTGGGGAGGGATGAGAGGAGGAAAGGAGAGAGGGAGAACACATGGATCTCAAAATAAATGTCAGAAAATGATTATTGGAAATTGTATCTACATGTAAGGAGGGAAATATTTTTTTAAAGGGACTCAATTTAGTTGCCCTGAACTATGGGAAAGCTTTCTAGCCTCTCATAGGTGGTAGTGCTCCTTTCCTTCTGAAACTGTCTTTTGGTTAATCATTAGTGTAAATGTTTTTATATCCCTAAACACCACTCTCACAAGTTGAACATAAGATCTTTGAGGACTAGAATTGTTCTAGCCTAACACTTATTATAGTGTCTTCAATTTAATTTTCCAAGAATTTATTAAGAATCTTCTCTATACTAAACATTGGGCTATATACTGTAATGCAAGACAAAAAACAAAACAACAACAGAACTTGCCTTTGAGCATCTTGTCTATTAGCTTTTGTTCAATTTTATGTACTAACAAGATATAAAATCATATCAATTGAAAATTGGTCTACAATTCAAATTTTTTATAAATTCCAAAAGATCATTTTCCCAATCAGGCTATAATAGTAGATTTTGACTAGATTTTGTGTTATTTTATCATGTTTCACGACTAGTGTGCATCTAAGTTTTTATGATTACTAATTTTCTATCTAGCATGTATTAATCACTTCATATCCTTTGAATTGTAGTTTAATCAAGAAACAGACTTTCAACATGATGTACATGGGAAAATGTATTGAATAATAACAATGTACAACCTACATCACATTAACTGCCATTTTTGGGAGGATGCAAGAATGGCAAGAACTAATAGAACATAGAGTGTAAAAAGTCAGAAAGTTATTATTAAAAATTGGACCAATACATAATTTGGGGGGAAACTTTTAAAAAAGTAATAGCTATATGACAACATGCTTTGTATCCAAATATGGAAGAGAATGTATTCAAATAAACATCACATCTTAAATTAGCTTCTCCAATGTTAAAGAAGACAAGATAAGACAACTTTTAGAAAATAATCTCTAATTATGGTCTTAACTCTAAATCTAAAAATGATTTTTTGTTCTAGGGATGTCAGATCTTTGTCTATTTCAAAGTCTCATTCTCTTATGTTGTGATGGTATATAAAATTCTATGAAACCATCTTTAAAGACTACTCTTCTGTAGATCAAGACACTTTTTATTGAAATGCATTCAATAGAATCTGTTCCACCATGAGCTCTCTGAACCTCAATACCTGTAACACAATTGATTGAATTTATGTGTTTGTATTACCACTGACGTCTAGAATAATTGGCATCTAGAAATCCTTACTATCTAGAATAATTCTCTTGACACTAGCCAACCAACCAATGCTATTGCTATTGGTGATGAGATAAAGCATATCATAAAAACTCAGAAGTGGCTTTTAAAGTAGTTTAAGTAGTACTGAAATCCATTTGCTCAAAGAAAATGAAACAAAGCAAAAGCATGTTTACTTCTCATTCAACATTACTAAGTGTCTTTTTAAAGGGTTTCATTTATTAAAATGTTCGATTGAAGTACAGTCAAGTAGAAGATAGTCTTACATGGTATCTAATATCTGAATACTTTATAATAGAATTAATTAAATACCAGTTAGGCATTGGGCTTATATAGGTGAGGCCAGTCAATATGCACTTAACAGTATCCTAGAATGTTAAAATTTCCCTACTAAAGGAAATAGTATTAGTTAAAATAACGGGAAGAAATAGAGGTTTGCTTTATGTATTCAATCTGTAGCATAGAGGGGAAAAAAGAACTTTCTAGAACCAACCCAATTTTTTTCTCAACTGCATTTGGAATCAGGGGACTTGAATTCATATTCTATCTTTACTCATATGACCGTGGGCAAATCATTTGACATCTCTGGATCTCAGTCTTCTCATGTATAAAATAAGAGGATGGAACCATAAGACATCTAAGGTCCTTTTTATCTTTAATTCTATGATAGCTTGATTCTATGTTGAGTCATTTCTCTTGAATATAGGAATTAGTTAAGTTTTTTTTTTAATTGGGCTATTTTGAAGTTATTCTTTCCCACTCTTTAGGCATAAACAGTATTATGTACTTTAGTGACCTTACTTTAATTTGTTTGTTTGTTTTTAGATTGCCCTGTTCCCACTTGCTCTCTTTTCTTTTGGCCAGATATCTTCTTTTGTTAATCTTTTCACTTTAATGTTTTATTTATTAGTTCATTTTTCTCTCTTGCTTTTTTTCTGGTTATATAGTTTCCAGTATTGTTTTCTCACATAGAATCCCCTTTACTCTCTTCTCCACCTTCAGCTAGTCCTTTCTGTTAGTATTTTTATTCCATTTTTGTACCCCATTCGAAAAAGGATTTTTCTCACTCTCTTCATGATAATCTTGCTTTTCTTTCTGCTCTAAACTGCCATCTTTTATTTGGTTAATGATGCCTTTAATTAACTGATTTCTCTATTTTTTTCTTTCCTCCACAAGCTTCCAAGATATCCATTCTACACACACCTCTCTGGATACTTTCTGCCACTGCCTGTAGGGTTTATCCCAATGATTACTCTTTTTCTACTTCTGTCTCTCTTAGAAAAAAAAAGTCAATTATTGCAAGGGTGAGAGAGGATAATGGCCCCATGCTAGGGTCTCTCTCCCTCCATGTCCCTGATTATGGAATCTATCCCTGATTTATGCTCTCCCTTCTTGGTCTTTTGTTCCACATTTATCTGGAAATCTCTTCCCTTTGTCCAAGCTCTACCACTTCTTCAGGTGTCAATGTCTCCAAGTGATTTGATTCATTCACTCCTCACATGAAACAATAGATATCATCCAGTGGAAGGTTTTTGTTTTTTTTATCTCCTTTCGCCAACTATGTCTCTTCATACATAGAAGTATTTATTGGTAGAATCCTTTTTCACCTCTAAAATGAAGCCTGCCTCCTTTTCCCTTCTTTTTCAATATTTTCCTCCTCTTAGTCATCTACTCCCATATAGATCATTCTCTTTCTGAGAAGACCAGAAGGGTCATCTTCTCTCATTGCTAGTTCTTGATTTGACCCTCATGCATTGCATACTCCTCTTTATCCACCCAGCTCCATTTTTATATGATCTCATATGTTGTAGTGTAGTGCTACCAATAAAAAGCATTGATTCACCTGGGCAGGTTGTCTGCCAGTTCTGTCCATATTGCTTTTCATTTTTAGGTTTACCAAATATCACTCCACAACTATCGCTTTATGTGCAATTAGAAACAAGTCTTTTGCTAGCCTTTTTTGTTACTTTTTTTTTTTTGCTATTGCTATTGTTGACTTGCATTCATCTATTTCTCTTATATTACTGTATTTTGAGGCATTCAAGAAGAAAATGATCCAATAATCTCTGTTTTTCTTTCTAAAAAGTATTTCAAGCTCTTCTTTATTACTGAATATCCATCTTTTCTCCTCTATTTTTGTCCTGTAAACTTAGGTTTTCAGGTTTTGCTTGTAGCATGAGTTCCATTGCTCTTTGGGCCACAAAATTCCATCCCCTCCCCCCATGTTTTCTTGTGTGCAAACAATAATCTCGAATTATTCAAAATGCACATTCCTTTGAATTAGAATGTGTTTCTCCTGATTGCTCTTAGAACTTATTTCTGAATTAAATTGTTAAAGTTAATAATTATTGTGTCGACATTTGAAGCCTGGGTTTTCTTTTTTATTTTTTTCTTGGAGGCAATATCTGAATTCTTAAAATTTGAATTTCATTTTTATGTTCAGAAATTAAGTATTGTTCTCTTCTATTATTTTCTTTAAGGTTCCTTCACCTGGCATCTTCCTCTAGGAAGCATTTGATAATTAGATTTTTTTATCCATTCTGTATTAAAAATCTGTATGTTTTGCTTTCATAGTAACCATATTTTCTTTAAATGTTATTAGTATGTTTTTGCTTTTTGTTTTGTTTTTCTTCTTACAGATTGTCCTTCACTTCTGTGTAGTTGCACTGTCAATCTATTGTTCTTTCATTTATATCTTTGATGAAGCTTACCATTGCAGATTCCAGTTATTTTTTTTTCTATCATGCTATTGTTGCTATACAGGATATAAATTCTATTCTCATAATTTTCATTTCGCTCTTAAAATACATAGGAACAGAGTTATGCTTCCATGATTTTTTCTAAATCCAGAGTCCTCTATCCCATCAAGTGTTTGATTCTTTTTCCTTTGTTTTACAATATTTTTCCTGTTGATTTATCAGATTATCTTCAAATTCTTTGAGTATTCTTCTTTCTGAAATCTTTGGTAATTTTACTCTTCTCTTCCCCCATGGCCCCATTTTTTCCATCACTGACTTTTTTTTCTTATTCCCTTTTGATTGTTTTTTATTTTTTTTGTTAGATCTCGAAGTGTCTTGGCTTCATGTTATGATGAGTAATTCAGAATTTATAAGCCTCTGTCTTTGTCCCATCTGATTTTGGGGTGTTCAAAAATGCTATAGTTACCCTCAATATTGGTAGAGTGCTTTGTAGCCTTTCCAATAACCATTATCTTGTCTTCATGACTTTTCTCACTCCCTCTGTTCCTTAATTTACTGGCCTGACTCTAACAATTGAGACCTTTTTAGCACTGGTGCTTCTAGGTAACAACCCTCAAACAGGCTTTTGCTCTGAAGGATTATTGATCAGCTGGCCATCATGGATTAAGTAAACTTTCACAGCCTAGAACCAGAACTATTCTCCCTGGCACTGGAAAGAGGTGGGAAGAAGAGTATAGGGGCTAATTTTGGCATAAGCCTATTTCAAGTCCTTGAATCTGTTAGTGCTGCATCATTGATAGCAGTGTGGGAAGTAGGGAAAGGGTATGGAGTACACTAAGAGCAAATAATCATCAGTTCATATTTTTGTTTGTTTTAGATACTAGATGACCAAGACTGGAGATAGCTGAAGTTTTGGAGAGTTTTGTGAGGATCAGAGAAAGTACCTAGTCCTCCATCTTGTTGCTCACATGCCCCAGAAATCTTTAGAATGTTTTTAATATTATTTTCATAATTCGAAAAATGTATTTAAATATTCCCAAACTTGATTTTCAATTTTTATTAGGATAATATTTTTAGAATTTGAAGGAATTTTAAAGGTCAATTAATCCAATGCCTACACTTAAGATAAAAAAAATGGAGGCCTATAGAGTTTAAGTGACTTCCCCAAGGTTACATAGCTAATAAGTAGAAAAGTCAGGATTTGAACCAAAGGTCCTCTGACTCCAAATTCATCACTTTGCCAGTGGACAACATTGCGTTTCACATAGAGCTAAATGAGTTGTTAGGCTATTCAGTTCAACCATCTCATTTCCTCATTTTCCAGATTTTAATTCCAGAGTTTAATTGAGTTTTTAAGTTTTTAAGGGTCACATAGGGGACATAGGGAAGAGATAGGACTTGAACACCACATCTGATTTAAAAACAAGTGATTTTGCCACTGTATTATAGACAAGAATACAGTATTAATTCAATAGAGTTAAATCTGATGATTCAAAGCAAAGTGAAACTAAAGGATAAGCAATAAAAGAATATTTATCTTCTTGTTTCCTTTTTTCCTTTTTTTCTTCTTTTTATATCACAAAATAGTTTAAGTGAGAGGTTGGCATACTTTCAATTTAAAATTTATCCCCATGAATGAAGAAAAGCACTGGCATGGGTAATTGAAAATTATAAAATATGCTTACTGGTCTCAGAGCTACGATTCTATTCATTGTAATAGTGACATCTGAGCCTCTCTAAGGTTGACTGTTGACTTCTTTCCTCCATAATTATTACATCATAATGGATATAAACAAAGATATGAACCCATTTGGGAATGGAGGGTAAGAGACAATTCAAGAAAAGATTGACTACATTCTTCATAGTGGCATTCTCTGCCACCATGTTATTTCATTCTTCCCATTTCATATCCATGTTGGAAGCTAGTCATGAGGATCCTGGAGGATCATGGTGAGATAGCAGAATCAGATTATGTTCCCAATGCCCAACTGTTCTTGTTATAAAGATTGTTGTTAAGACAAGGCCATATCTTTTGATGAATTAATGGTATATATTAATTGTTGGTCACATCCCACTATTATCTGGGAGTCCTTATTATCTCTATCTTAGGGAAAATTACTTCTATAAATATTTTTTCTTATCTTTAGTGTAGAGTGAGGTCCAGAACTATCTGGGGAATTTGCTAATTCTAAGTTTCAATAAATTGAATTGAGTTGAACAATTATTAATTGAGTGTTTAACAGTACCTTCTTTGATGAAATTCCTATTCCACTGTGGGAAACAACATGGGCATGTTTATATATATGCAGAATGAAAAAAAAATAATCTATGCTTTCAAGGATCTAATTTTCTAATAGCTATAAATATACAGATAATGAGATCATATATAAAAAGTGTTAGATTTACATAGTAAGTGTCTTACAGCCCATTACTGAATACATAGATAGAATCATATTTCTTAACCAATAACAAAATCTTGGGGAGCAGGGTTTATTTGTTTTTTGTCTTTGTACCCCCAGGGCATAGTATATATTAAGTACCTAATGAATGCATGTTGAATTGAACTATACCATGTATTTAATTTATAATGTACACTTAACTGATGCTATTACCAAGATGTGAAGGTCCATTTTTGCACTGTCGAAATAGACATGAATCCTCCTCAACATCCTTTCTCCTGAACATGCTGCTCATTGTTCCGGTACTCTGTTTAATTTCTTTAGGGCTTGCTACTTTGCATGTCATCTGTCTTGCTGAAGTTGTCAGTGATCTATGAGACAACTGATTGTTCCTGTCAGGTTACCTCAAAGATCCAATGGAAATGAACACCTCTGAAACTGAGCTCCAGCAACACAGCTTTCTGATGTGTTCATTTTCACGCCCCTCTTTGGCTACACTCTATTACTTTCATCTTATGTGCTATTTTATTATGTGACCTTAGTCATAAAAAAATGCCTATTTGAATTTTAAGTGGCAGTTCAGAAAAAGAGATGATATGAATGGAGGAGGGGGATGAAGGAGGAAAAAAATCAAGTTTTCAATTGAAGTCATTGACTGTTAGATACAAAGGTGTTTTTCATGGCCAGAAAGAAAACCAAACATTAATAATATAATATAAGGAGACCCTTGATGTAGAGTCAGGGAAATTAAAATTCTTCTACTGGATAATATGACTTTTAAATACTCTTCTTTTTCAATACTAAATAATAATACAATGATAAATTTTGATATGAATGATTAAAACTGCTTTGAGTCAGTATCATATATAGGCTATTTGTAGGCAATGGTTTTGTCTTTGATAATGTTCTTGTTTGTTGGTACAATTCATTAGAATGGGGACTGGAGAATCAGAAAGATCAAAGTTCAAATCCTTCCTTGGACAGTTTTTAGCTGTATGAAGAGTTTATACTATATGCTATTACATACTAATACATTCATTCAACTATAATGTAGTTATTTTAGCCACTTCTAAATAGTCCTTGAAACACTAAATAGAACAACAGTAGTATAAAAATTGTGCCAGGATTATTTCTATCTGAATTCCATTGAACAATATGAACAAGGTAACAGTTTTAATAATAAGCATGATAAAATTTAAATGTTATCTATAATATATACATATCATCATTATAACTGTAAATACCTGACAAAGTTAATTATAGATTATATATCACAATGAGTACATATCATTAAATATACTAATTGAAAAATAAGTGAATGTTATCCTGATCAGCAAGTCAAAAGTATTTTCAAGCATATTTCTCTTATATCTTTTATTTTGCCTACATTTTCCTCATTCTTCCACTTCTTCAAACTAGAATGAAGTCTCATTTAACAAAAGATTTGTTAAGAAAAAAAATGAAATGAAAAAAAGGGATTCCTACATTTTAAAAATCTAACAACATGCACAATGTTCTATTATCCATGAACATCCCAAACATGAAAAAAAAGAGTAGAAGTGATGTATTTTCATATCTATTATTTGAGGGTCGAGCTTTTTGTTTTTTTTTTATTTCACTAAAATCATTTTGCTTTATGGTGTTTGTTCTTTCCATTTATATTTCTGTAGTCATTAAATGTGCCTTTATTGTCTATATGTATTGAGTATACTATGTAGCACAATGTATTAATCTTTATATGTTTTTCTTATTTATCATACTCATTTTTTATGGCACAGTAATGTCTCATTACACTCAAACATCACAGGGTTTTTTTAGCCATTCCTCAATTGAAGAGCATTTGTTTTATTTCTAGTCCTTTGTTTCTATAAAAAAAAAAAAAAACAAGTTGTTGTATCTGGAAGCATTTTCTTATTCAATATTCACCATAACCTTGAATACATTTCTAAGAATGATGCACCACTAAAGTCCAACACATCTGTAAACCTATTTCTGTACTGCTTTTTGTTATTACCTCTGAGAAAAAGTTGTTCAAGAGCATATCATCTCCTTCCCTTCTGTCATGTAGCCTTCAAGTGGTTGCATACACTGGTGGTTCTTTGTCCAAATTGTGATCTAAATATTTTCACATTGTGGCAAACTTTAACATTCTCCAAATGGATTAATGGTTTAAAATGCTGCTCAAATGTGAGGTAACACTTTGAACTTCTACATTATTCCACCAATGCTACAATAGTTTTATAAATTATCATATCATGAATGACATTTCATAGCTTTGGTATACAAAAGTATACATTTTTCACATTTCTATTTATATTCATAAACTTCTCACCATTCAAAAGTGTATTTGTTCAGACACTTGAGAAAAAAAAGACTTCCAGTTGCCAAGATGGCAGAGTAAGAAACACTTAGAGCCTGCCAAACACCCTTCAAATGACAACAGAAGAACAAAAATGCCTTAAAATGAATTCTGAAGCAGCAGCAGAAGAAGGAGAGAAGCAGTTCTCTGGGCCAGAACATGGAGAGACATCAAAGAAGGCTCACCTCACTAGGATACAAGGAGAAAGTACTGAACAAGCCTCAGAGAAACTCAAACATGATAAAGAACAACTGGCAGCCAAAAGAGAACAGCCAGTTTCATATAGTATTAGCAAGGGGAGAAAGGAAATTAATGCAATCCAGAATAGGCCACAATGAGTGGAAGTCAACCTAATAATGTCCAGACTCAGTGGAATTAGGCAGAACGCAATTGGACCCAGCTGAACTGAATAGCTACAAATCTCCACACAGCTAGCCAATGGGGCCTCCTATACAGAGCTATTAGTCAGGGTTGGAGGCAGCTGAGCTAATCCAATGCAGAGTAGAAGTGTGGTTTGAGCTAAGCTTCAACAAATAGAGAAAAATAAAAGGAAAAGAACCTTGAAATGAGCAATATACAGAGGAAAAAGCCCAATGCTTGAAAAAAATGTTTTATTCAAAAAGAAAGATGACCAAAATGCAAGCTCAGAATAGGACAAAAATACAAAAAGAAAAGTATATGAAATCTCAAAGGAAAATGTGAAAGGATTTCATGTCCAAAATTAACCTAAAAAGCTCTGCAAGCCTCTCCAAAAAAGAATAGAAAAAAGAATAAAAATTGAAAAGAAAAAAGAAAATGATAGAAATAACTAACAGCTTAAAACAAAAACTTAACAAAGAAAAAATTTCCTAAAAAAGAAATACAATACATTAAACAATAAAATAACTCCTTGAAAAAGGAAGTACAAAGCCTCAAAAAAGAAAATGGCATCCTAAAAATTAAAATTGGACAAATGGAAACTAATGACTTCATAAGATAGCAACCAATAATAAAACAAATACAAAAGAAGGAAAAATAGAAGAAAAGCTGAAATCTTTAACTAGGAAAAAAAGCCTAACCCGGAAAATAGATCTAGAAGAGATAATGTAATAATCATTGGATTGTCTAAAAGTCATTATAAAAAAATAAAATGAAATGAAAAACTTTTAATAGCATAGAGAAAAAAATCAGGAAAAACTACCATGATATTCTTGAGCAAGACAGCAAAAGACAAATTGAAAGAATCTACAAATCACTACCTGAATTAAATTCTAAATTAAAAAATTACAGAAATATTATAGCTAAATTCCAAATTTCCCAAGCCAAGAAGAAAATACTTTTTGCAGCTAAGAGAAAATGATTCTAATACTACTGAACCACAGTTAGGATTAGAAAGGATCTAATAGATTCTACATTAAAGGATGAGAAGGCATGGATAATGATATTTTGCAAGATAAAAGGACCTACATCTACCAAAACCAAAAATCACCTACCCCATGAAACTGAGCCTAATAATTCAGGGAAGAAATGGAGAGTTATACACCTAGCAGATTGGCCAATTTGGCAGCAAATGAAAGTGATAAATGTTGGAGTGGATGTGACAAAATTGAGACACTAATACACTGCTCGTGGAGTTGTGAATTGGTTTTACCATTCTGGCCAGCAATTTGGAATTATGCTCAAAGGGCTTTAAAAGAATGCCTCCCTTTGATCTAGCCATACTGCTGCTGAGTTTGTACCACAAAGACATAATAGAGAAAATAATTTTACAAAAACATTAATAGCTTCACTCTTTATGGTGGCAAAAATATTAGAAAAGAGGGGGTGTCCATCAAATGGGAAATGGTTGAACAAATTATGGTATCTGATGGTGATGGAATACTACTGTGCTGAAAGGAATGATGAACTGGAGGATTTCTATGTGAACTGGAAAGACATCTAGGAATTGATGCACAGCCCAAGGAGCACAACCAGGAGAACATTGTACACAGAGACTGATATATTGTGGCACAATCAAATGTAATAAACTTTTCTATTAACAGCAATGAAATGACCCAGGACAATCCAGAGGAACTTATGAGAAAGAACACTACCCATATCCAGAGAAAGAACTCTGGGAGCAGAAACACAGAAGAAAAGCATATGATAGATCACATGGTTTGATGGTGATATGATTGTGGTTTTGGCATTAAAATATTACTCTATTACAAATATGAATAATATAGAAATGGGTTTTGAACAGTGATAAATGTATAACCCTGTGGAATTGCTTGTCAGCTCTAGGAGAGGGGAGGGAAGAAGGATGGGAAAAATCATGAATCATGTAACCATGGAAAAATATTCTAAAGAAATATTGCTTTAAAGAAAGTGAAAAAAATAGAAAAGAAATGGAGATTTAATGAAATTAAGGATATCCAGGAATTTCTGATGAAACAACCAGAGCTAAAAAGTTACTCAAATGCAACACATAAGAGAAGCATAAAAACAGTCACCAAAAAAACATCAAGGGAATCATCACTGGGGTTAAACTAATCACATTCTTGCAAGGGAAAGTGATAAATGGATGCTTAAGATATTTCTGTGGTACAAGTGATGCCTTAAGTACCTAAAGTAAGAGGTGAAAAGGGATTTTGATTGGGTGAATATTAAAAAGTTAGGTCTCCTCGAAATTAAATAATTACCAATCCCCAAAATGATTTTAATGATTTATTTACAAAATATAGGAGAGATTGGAAGTAGGGAGATGAGAAGAGGGTAGAGTAAAAGATTGTATTCAAGTCTGGGCTTTACTCAGGCAAGGCTCGAGAGGCCCAACCAGAACCTAAAAGTCAATTAACAACGGGTTTAGCCACAAGGGCTTCTCCCAATCAAGGGAGCCTCCTGGAGGCTAGTACCTAATGGGAGGTTAAAGGAGTCAGCCTTCTTCACTCAACACATGTAGTTCTAAGAAAGATTTAAGAGGAGTCTCACCAAGGTCTCAAGGTCCCAGGTCCAGAGCTCTTCCACATCCAAGCAAGAAACAGAAGAGAGCCCTCAGCTCTCTGAATTCTCTTTTTAAAGGGGCCTCTTTTATATCACTTCCTGTGCCTTCCTCTTAGTTTACATGCCAATCACAATAGACACTTTTCTTAGGACTGCCCAGGAGGCAGTCAGTAAATTCTGATTTTTCACTCACTCTAGCACATCTGGGTTATAGACCACCCAATTTGTGAGTTAAATGGAGATGTTTTCACCTTTGGTGATTAAATCTAAAGTTGGGCTGGGTAGATTTAATTGCATTATCACACTAATATATTTAAGGTAATCAAGGAAACAATGTGATTTAAACTAATTATATTCCCTGCATTTGAAAGTAATAAGTAGAATGCTTAAGATATTTGTGGTGTAAGAGGTATTTAATATGTTTTAAAGGAAACAATAGTTACACTGATTACATTACTAGCAGGAAGATGATAACTAAGAAACAAAATATCTAAGAAACTTGATGCTCCTAAATCAGCTAATATACTTAGGATACTTAAGTTATCACAGATACTTAAAAACTTTATCACCATTGGGACAGTGAATAGAAATATATATAGAAAGAGAGCAGAGAGTAAGTTGAATATGATAAGAGACTATCAAAAAATCAAGGGATAAGGAGAGGCCTGAGAAAGGAGAAACTGAGAGTAATTTGGGGGTACATTATATTATATGAAAAGGCATTTAAGGATAAAGAAAGTAGAAAGAAGGGGAAATGGGGAAGGGGTTGGCAATGCTTGAATCTTACTTCCAGAACTGGAACAAAGTGGGAATAACATCCACACTCAGGTATAAAAACCTATCTTTCATGAACTAGAAACTGAAGAAAAGGAGGGGGGGAAATTGATAGGACAGACAAAGGAAGAACTCATAGAGGTGGGTAAATAAAACAAAATTATACTGAATAGGGAAAGGCTGAAAGGAGAGAAAGATAAATAGGAAAAATAAGATAGAAGGGATGTACATATAAATATGCATAAAATGGATATATATAGATACATCTAAATCTGAAAATGAATGGGATGAAAACACCTATAAAATGTAAGAAGATAGCAGAGTGGATTAAAAGCCCAAATCCACAATATACATTATAAAAGAAATGCATATAAAACAGTAAAACATCTTGAAAGCGTAGGTAAAAAGTTGATACAAAATCTACTATGCTTCAGCTATGTTTTTCTAAACAGAATAGCAATAATGGCCTCAGACAATACAAAACTAAAAATTGACCTACTTAAAAGAGATAAGGAAGGAAATTACATATTGATAAATAGACAAAGAAGTAATATAATATTAAACATTTATTCACCAAATGGTATAGCATCTAAATTCCTAAAGGAGAAACTAAATGAATTACAAGAGGAAATATACAACAAAAGTACATTACTAGAATACATTTACCTTCATTCTCAAAAGAAGATAAGTCAAATAAAAAATAAACAAGAAAGAAATTAAGGACATAAATATAATTTTAGAAATGTTAGGCTTGATAGACCTCTGGGGAAAACTGAATGGAAATAGAAAAGGATATACTTTTCTTTTTCTCAGAAGTTCATGGCATCTTCACAGAAATTAATTATAAAGTACATAAAAGCCTCACAACTACATGCAGAAAAGCAGAAATATTACATATATTCTTTTCAGACCATAATGCTATAAAAATTATATTGAACAAAGAGCCGGAGGGGATAAACACTAAAAATTGGAAACCAATCATATATTAGAGAATGAATGCGTGAAAGAAAAAAATCATAGAAACCATTAATAATTTCATTAAGGAGATGACAGAAAGGAGATAATATACCCAAATTTTAGGGTTATAGCTAAAGCAATACTTAAGGGAAATTTTATATCTCTAAATGCCTACATCAATAAAACAGAGAAGAACAGCTCAATTAATTGGTTATGACACTAAAAAGAACTAGAAAAAGAAGAAAAATTTAAAACCCAATAAAACAATAATGGGCAAACTATGGCCCATGGGCCAGAAGCGGCCCCCTGAAATGTTAGCTCTGCCTGCATGACATCATTCCTAATCTAACAAATATAATGAGTAGGATACAATACAATGAAACTTCAAAAGAGTTGCCTTAGAAACAGACTGACAGATGAGCATTTCCTTTTCTTTGGCCCCCTCTTTAAAAGTTTGCCCATCATTGCAATAAAACACCAAATTAGAAATCCTGAAAATCAAAGGAGAGATTAACAAAATTGAAAGAAAACCATTTGTCTCATAAGACAAGTTGGTTTTATGAAGAAATAGATAAACCATTAATTAATTTTATCAAAAACAAAGAAGAAAACCAAATTACCACTAAAAATATAGAGTGAAATTACAACTAATAAAGAGGATATTAAAGCAATTATTTAGAGTTATTTTGCAATTTTAAAAAATTTTATTTAAAAAAACCTAATAATCTAAGTGAAATAAAAGAGTATATAAAGTGATATAAATTGTCCAAATTAACAAAAGAGGAAATTGAATACTTAAACAATCTCATCTGAGAAAAATAAATCGAACAAGTAATCAATTAATTCTCTAAGAAAAAATGCCCTAGGGCCAGATGGATTCAAGTGAATGCTACCAACAATTGGAAAAATGTTAATTTCTCATGGGTAGTTTGAGCCAATATAAGAAAAATGACAATTAGTCCTAAAATAATTTACTTAATCAATGGCCCCAATCAAATTATTCAAAATATTATTTCATAGAGTGAGAAAAAATGAGAAAAATTTCTCTGGGAAAGCAAAAGAACTAAAATATCAAGGGAATTAATGAGTAGGTATCCGGATATACCTATATGAAGAAAATTGACTTAGCTGTAGTAGATCTTAAACTATATTATAAAGCAGCAACCAATTAAGTAATCTGGAACTAGCTGAGAAATACAGTGGAGGATTAGTAGAATAGATTAGTATAGTAGCCTAGTGTTTCACAAACCAAGCTTTTAAAAAAAAATTTCATTTTTTGACAAATACTCCTGGAAAAACTGGAAAACAGTATGGCAGAAATTTCACCCACTGCTATAGAAGAATCAGATGGAGTCCAAATGCAGATTGAAAAATACAATTCTTCATTTAATTTTCTCCATGAATTTTTCTAGTGTAAGCAATATGTGTCATGTTTCATAGCATTTAAAAATGGAAATATATATTACATTATGATGGATGTACAACCTATATCATATCACCTGCTTCTTGAGAAGGGAGAAGGTACGGCTGGAAGGGAGAAAATATTGATTTTTCAGAAAACTAATATTAAAAACTGTACTGACATGTAATGTAGGCAAAAAGAAAAAACAAAAATTTTTAAATGGGTTTTCACTTCACAAAAATGTCTTGTAGATTTTCTAACTTTTAACAAAATGGGATACAATGATATTTTTTAAGAGTAAGATGTTGATTCCAAAAATACATTCACATTACCAATGCACTTTATCATTGAATTATCATTGGAAACCATATTAAAATTGGTGAAGAAGCCTTCTAAACCCCTTTCCTTATGTAAACATTCATTTTTCATCTTTTGCCCAGGTACATTTCCTTACTATCATCATACCTCCCAATTTACTCTTTTTCCTCAGAGACTATCTTCCTAGTTTTTCTCACACATAGTAGCATAATAACTGGTAGTAATGACTAATATTTATGTAGTGTGTTAAGGTTTGCAAAGTTCTTCACATTTCATATAGAGGTATATTTTCTGAATATTATAAAACAGGGATCTTTTTCACATCCTTTTTGATGTCATAGACCATATAAAACAGAAGGCAGATTTGGTCCTTGGCCTACAGTTTGTTGATATCAGCTTTGTAGCATTAAGAAATAGCCGCAGACACTACCTTATACCTATTAGGTTGGCCAATATAACAATAAAGGTAAATAATGAATGTTAGAGAGAATATGGCAAAATTGGGACATGACTGCATTGCTGGAGGAGTTGTGAATTGATTTAACAATTCTGGGGGGCAATTTGGAATTATGCCCAAAAGGCTATAAAAGAATGAATACCTTTTGACTGAGAAGTACCACTATTAGGTCTGTATCTCAGAGATTTAAAAAAATGGGAAAGGACCTGTTTGTACAAAAAAATATTTATAACTGCTTTTATTGTGATGGCAAAGAATTGGAAACTAGAGGTACGTCCCTCAATTGAGGAATGGCTGAACAAAATTTGGTATATGATGGTGATGGAATACTATTGTGCTATATAAGGAATGATGAACAGGATGATTTCTTTAAGAACTGGTAAGACCTCTATGAACTGATATACAGTGAAATAAGTAGAATCAGGAGAACTTTATACACAGTAACTGAAATATTTTGGAACCATGAACAGTGATAGACTTTACTACTAATAGCAATACAATGATCCAGGATAATTTTGAAGGACTGATGAAAAAGAGTGCTATCAACTTTGAGAAAAAAAAAACTATCGACTCCAAAATGTGGAGAAAAATAAATAGGGACAAAAAGAAATACTCTTTCTTTTACGAAAATATTTATAGCCGTGCTTTTTGTGGTGGCAAAACACTGGAAAATGAGGGGATGCTGTTCTATTGGGAAATGGCTGAACAAATTATGGTATATGCTGGTGATGGAATACTATTGTGCTCAAAGGAATAATAAACTGGAGGAATTCCAGGTGAACTGGAAAGACCTGCAGGAATTGATGCAGAGCGAAAGGAGCAGAGCCAGAAGAACATTGTACACAGAGACCAATACACTGTGGTAAAATAGAATGTAATGGACTTCTGTACTAGCAGAAATGCAGTGACCCAGGACAAGTCTGAGGGATTTATGGAAAAGAACAATAGCCACATTCAGAGGAAGAACTACAGGAGTGGAAACACAGAAGAAAAGCAACTGCTTGAACACATGGGTTGAGGCAGACATGATTGGGGATGTAGACTCGAAACTTCCACACCAATGCAACT
Source organism: Gracilinanus agilis (assembly GCF_016433145.1). Lineage (NCBI taxonomy): Eukaryota > Metazoa > Chordata > Mammalia > Didelphimorphia > Didelphidae > Gracilinanus > Gracilinanus agilis. Next base: position 83,657,603 of record NC_058135.1, read on the forward strand.
ATCAACAATTTGGAAATAGATCTTGATCAATGACACATGCTAAAACCAGTGGAAATGCTCATCGTCTATGGGGGGGAGGGGTTGTTGAGGGGGGTGATGGAGAAAGTAAGAACATGAATCATGTAACCATGATAACTTTTCTAAAAAATAAATATTATTAAATTTTAAAAAACATATGATTTATCACATTTTTTGTGTGTATGATTTGGGGTTTTTATTTTATAAGATTATTCACTTATGAAAATAAGTAATATGGAAATGTGTTTTGCTTAATAACACATACATAACCCGGACTCAATTACTTGTCAAATCCAGGAGGGGGGAGCGAAAAAGAGAGGGAGACAACATAAATCATATAAATTAGGAAAACATATGTGGAAATTTCTTATTAAGATAAAATAAAGAAAAAAATTATAAATTAAAAAGAACTAGCCATAGGTTGCTGATGCATGTTCTACATTATCTTTTTTGAAAATAATTTTAAAATTTTTTTTTAAAAATTAAAAAAATTTTTTTTTAATTTCTATATCATAGACCTCTTTAAAAGTCTGGTTAAGCCTACAGACACTTTATTCAAATAATGTCCTTTAAATGAATATCAGAAAATACATAGAATTACAAAGTTAACCACTGCTAATGAAATACAGGGTTAAAAATATTTGCAGAAGGAAAAAAAAAGAGCTCCCGGACTATAGACTAAGAACCCCTGTATTAGAACCTATTTGTCTGTAGAGTTATCTGCCTCCAAAAATTCATATTAAGAACACATATACTGAAAGTCCAATATAGAGCTTGTTTCAAATCTTTGGACTGGCTCCTCAGTCAAGGAGTCTTCAACCTAATAACTGCAGCTGTTTGCTTTTCCAGTCTTGCATTCTCATTCCCCATATCTGAAGTGGCAACCACTATTCCAACATCTCAAAAGCCACAGGTGAGCCTGGTGCCTGGCTCTAGGCCCTCTGCTCTGCCTTCCTGCCAGGGGCTCTTCACATTGTACAGCTGCATCTTGATACTCCTCTGCTAGCCTTGGCTTAGTCAATGTGGATTTGGCCCACGTCCTTGAAGTGAGTGGCTTAGGGTCTGGTACTGCCCATCTGGGAAAAGACTATTATGAAGAGTCTAGATCATTATCGCAGTAAAGCAGTCCAGACCATCCCACATTCATTAAAGTCAGTGAAAAGAGGCAGCTGTCATGGATCTTATAGGTATATAGGGGACATATATGCAAGGCTACTTTTGATCAAATTTTTAAAAATCTCATTTCTGTTCATCTAAGAATACGAAGAAATATTAAGTTTATGTATGTGTATACATATATATGCTGTATACATTATTACATAATATATATGTAAGATATACTCAAAATCAATGTAATTTCACATTTTAATAGCTTAATACCACATTAAGACTTTTGAGTTATGTATATTGGCAAGAATTACACAGGATGATAATTAAAAATGGATTATAATCTGCATCATGGAAAATATAACTTCATCAACAAGAATAGAGGTGATTGGAAATAATGAAGCATAAGTAATATGTATGTAGAATTTGCAAAGTACTTTTGTTACCACTACCCAAAGAAATAAGTATTAGAAATAAGGGCAGAACTGTGATTTCATTAGAATAGAGAAATTATAAATGATGAAATTTTTTTCAACCAATTCTCTGCAACTTTGAATATTAGAGAAGTATCTAGAGTACCAGTGGGGTAAGTGATTTGCTCAGTATCATACAACTAGTAAATAATAGAAGTATTATAAATGTTATTGTCATCCCATTTTATAGATGTGGAGACTATTTGTTGTTCTCTAATGAAATGATTTTTGAAAATGCTGCTCAAATATGAGGCATTCTTTCACCATTTTGAAATTCTACTTTATTTCACCTATTTTGTGACCAATTTTACAATTTCATGTATTATAAAGACCAATTAGCAGTTTCAGTACACTTATCTTTGATAGGCATTGACTGGAATGGCCATCAAGTAGCAGAATTTGTATTTGAATCAAAGAAACTGATTCATTCACTTACTATTTTATCTACTATGTATTGGGAAGCTAGATGACTGAATGTATAAAGTGCTAGGCCTGAAATTCAGAAAGAAAGTTCAGAAATCCACCATCAGACACTTAACTGCTAGGTGACCCTGGGCAAGTCACTTAACCCTATTTGACTCAGTTTACTCACCTATAAAATTAACCAAAGAAAGAAATGGCAAATCACTCTTGTATCTTTGCCAAGTACATTCAAAATGGGATTATGATTAAAAAATGATTGAACAATAACAAACATCTACTATGTGGAAAATATTGTTGAAAGTCTTCTGAAACAAATTCATTTCTTTTCCCACAGTACCACATTGCCTGTCAGAGAGAGCATAGAGGGCAGATGGGTGGCTCACTAGATTGAGAGTTAGACCTAGAGACGGGAGGTCCTAAGTTCAAATTTGGCCTCAGACATTTCCTAGCTGTGTGACCCTGGGAAAGTCATTTAACCCCCATTGCCGAGCCCTTACCATTCTTCTGCCTTAGAATGAATACACAGTATTTATTCTAAGACAGAGGTAAGGGTTTTTACATATAAAAAATAAGAAAAAAAAAGAGAGAGAGAGCATAAATGCATCCCCCTTACCCAGAGTAATATCAATTTGCAATGGAGGAAGAATATTAGAAGGAGTTAGGAAAGTCTAAATTTGATACCTATTTCAGATATTTATTAGCAATGTAACTCTTAATAAGTCATAAATCCTTTTAGACTTAAGTTTCTATAACTCTAAAGTGGGAAGAGTAAGACCTAGGGCACTTATTTCACAGGGTTGCAGGTTGCATATGAAAATCTGGTATGATAGCTTTAAGTTGGAAGGAAATATGGAGGTCAAAATGGAAGGAAGTTTTACAAAGTACGTACAGTTGTCCCATGCTATACCGTAGTTTACTTATCATGGATTCACTGTGTTCGTGGATTTTAAAATATATATATCTACTCCTGTATTGTGTAATTTTTCACTATGTCATGAGATTTTGTGGATGAATACCATACTGTACACAATGGAAATGCAGTATGCCACTACTGTATCCTCAAATTTGCAGAGGTGAGATTGCACATGGCGACCAACCACAGCACTGTGTTCTGTATCCTGGGCACTAAGTATTGGCTCAGTGTTTATAAGATTGTGAGAAAGGCTGATAGGAGAGTGGGAAGATTTTATAAAGTCCAGCTATTCCTGAATCCATCTTATACTCTCTGTCCTCTTCAACTGCTGCCTCAGATACTTAGAAATTGTGTAATCCTGGACAAGTAAATTAATATCTCTGGATCTTGGTTTCCTCATCCAATAAATGAAGGAGTTATATGCACTATCCTATAAGGTCCATTTCAGTTCAATCATATGACTCTCTTGGAGTTAAACATAAAGGACTGAAAAAAATATCCAAATTCAGGTCTTTCTGATTCTAAAACCAACAATATATTCCTTAGGCATCACTTCTTTTGTTCTAGGTAGAAAAAGAGACATTGCCATGCTCTTTAACAGGTAGGACAGTCTTATAAGAGGCCAAGCACTGGTCTTAGCCTCAGAAGATAGCATAAAACTTTGCACGTAATAGATGCTTAGGAATTTGCTCCAGGATATAAATGCTTAACTCAAAAGATCAACAATTAACCTCACAACTGTCACTAAAGAGGGAGATTATACAGGCTGTAATTTGGAGCCAGTGGATGAGGCAAAATAGCTTATTAGCAACATTTTGAAATGAAGGAAGATCTTGGAACACATACAAAACCTCTTTCAGTCCTCTGAGACATATGAGAGAAATCTGTACAAGGCTATGGCAGGTTTGGAGTCAATTTGGGGCACTTCCATAGCATAAAGTCCAAACATCTGGCCCATAATTTTTAAAAGCCTCAATGGATAGAATGTCTTATAGCAGACAGTGATATAAACAATTTATGTATTTTCATACATGAGAGGAGATGACCTTCATAACTTACTTGAAGCTTCACTTCTCATTACTTATGGGCCATTCAATCAACAAAAGAAATAAATTATATTGTTCAACTGCCCTTTGTTATGTATTCCCTTTGTAAATGGATATTTTTCATTGACCTGACATATTTGTAACAATAATATGTTTTCGAGTTATAAATATTGATGGGACAAAGATGTGAATGTTTGCACTTTGAATATTTGATAGGTTTCTCAAACATCTATAGAATGAACATTAGCAGATCTAGGAAACCCAGTTTCTTTATTTCTCAAAGGACAATTCATGCTTTTAGGGTGTTTTTTTATCTCTTTTCTTAAGTGAGCTGTTTTCACTAAACAATTATTTAATTTTGAGTGATTTTTTAGCAGAGGTTGAACTTTATTCTGAGCATGAATCATTAATATGAAGCACACAGAGATGTCACAGATTATACAATCCACTTGGGGCTAAGGTTTGTTTTTTTTTTTAATATACTAGAACAATTTATCAAGAGGGCATTGATTTATAATAGCTCTCAATATTAGAATCCACACATTTACCTATGATGTTCAAAGAATCAAAGTATGTATATTATCTAATTGTTAGAGTGTGAAATGAAGTTAGAAAATCTTGTATGTCCTAAGATAGTGATGGCAAAACTTATAGAGATGGAGTGTGGGTCCCACCCCACCCCAATTCCCAGACTAAGTGTTCTGTCTTCCCCCCAGATACCAAGTGTCTCACCCCAACTCCCCATGCCCCCATCTGACCCCCCTGCCCTCCTTACCTCAGACAGGGGTAGGAGGAAGTGCTCCCATTGGGCTGTGTTGGGCAGAGGGGAGAGTAAAGTGAGGGATGTCCTCAGGTGCATTGAGAGGGGGAAGAGAACAGCTCCACCCAGAGTCCCTCTGGCTTTCTAGTAACAAATTCTGATTGGTGACTATAGGCATGCCCACAGAGAGAACTCTGCATGCCTTTTTTGTCACCCATGCCATAGGTTTGCCATTGCAGTCCTAAGAGCTTAGAGCAAGTTTACTTCTGAATCTTGGTGAGCTAGGGTAGGGACTGGGTCAGGAGAGGGGTGTAGAGATGAGATATATTACTATTTTTCTAGGAAATTTGAAAATCAGCCTGGCATATTAGATAGGACAGTACACATGGAGTCAAGAAGATCTAGAATGAAACCTTACCTCGTTATGCTTGTTAGCTGAGTGGCTCTGGGCAAAACATTTAACTGAGTTTCTTAACTGTAAAAGTGGAGTTGGACTTGACAGACACCTCCAACTCTAAATCTCATGCTTTCTTTTCTCTTTTTCATTGTTGTCAGTTATGAAATTTTTTGAGGAGAAAAACAAATGCCCTTGAGCATTATCTCCATTTGCATTGTGGGATACCAATTAATACCTTTTCTCTACTCCTGTAAATCTTTTTACCTAATAATTTGATCTTATCCCCTAAATGGATTTTATCTATGCATTTCCCTCACTTTCCTCTTATAACAATATTCTTGATTTGGACACCAGTCTCCTTTCAAGGCAACCAGTCCAAGCCGTTCTAGAATTACTATAACCATCTGTTGCTACTTAAAGACCCTTTGTTTTCTCTAACCTCTCTCTAATATGTCAACCTATTTTTTCAATTAGATAGGTTGAAAAATTAATAAGTGGAAAAAGAGATTAAAATGAAAAGAAGGTAATTTTATATCATTCCCCCTTTTATGAACTAGCAAATATTTATTAAAATTTTACTCTGTGTTGTGTGTTATTGGGTATACAAAGAAATATAAATTCTGGTCCTCAGTTGATTTACAATAAAATTTATTCCACTCCAGTGTTCTTTAAAAGCAAAATGGTTATGAGACATTCTCAAAGTAATGTTAGTAGAAGCTAACTTATATATTTTTTTCTTTTTATGTCAGGATTTCAAGAAGGGAACAGAACAAAATAGATTAGAAATGATCAGGGCAAGGAGTTGGATTAGAATGGGTAAACCTAGACCAGTGGTCTTTCCCCAGATCAGCTAAATTAAAAGTAAAATGTAGGTACCATAGGATCAGGGAAATAAAAAGTCAAGTATAAGAGGACTGATAAAATAAACCAAGGAACTCAGACTAGGATAGTAGTGTAAAAAAAGAAAGTCAAGGTGGAAAAGCTGTAGAAAGGTCACTAAAAAAGAAATTAGGGGACCTTAGTTCTAATTCAGTCATCAACTCACTGTTTTGCCATTGACAAATCACTCAGTATCTATTAGCTTTGGTTTTATTATCCAGAAAATGCTTGACATATGTGTCTTCTACTTTCAATTCTGCTCTAAAGGAAAGTAGACAATAAGGGCCAGGACTCTTTGCTAAAATGTCTAAGAAGTAAAACCTTAAGAAGCAAACATAATGTCCTATTATAATAATTGTCTTGGTTTGGGCCTAGAAACAATATAAAGGGCACTAACGTCCAGGTGGCTCTTTCCTCTCTGGTTTTGGGAATTTATTTTAGAAAAAAAGTCATCAGTTTAACTACAATTGCTCTAAGCCCCAAGTTAGGAAAATTCTCAACATTAGGCATACATTGGGCACTCTTTCTCAATTTACATTCATGGCTGTTTTAGTTAACCTCTGGCATTCTCGTAGTTGAGACAAAATGAAACTGTTCAGTTTCAAAGTCCTTCATAATCTACCAGCTCCTATTATGGGGGGCTTGAGATAAACCCCTAGGGTTCAGGATGGCTACCATTTGCAAGAATGCAAGATGCTATAACTTAGCTTAGAAATAAAAAGAGAAATTTATTCATTTGGAATTCATGTTGAATTTGGCTGGGAGGACAGTATAGATGGAAAGCTGCCTCCTTGAAGGGATCATTTCTAGGTTTTTTTATACTCTTTACAGAAGGTGATATATTACTGGAGAAGGGTATGAATTCAGTCAAAAGTGGAGGATGGGGTTGGTCACCTAACCAGGGTCAGAGCAGTTTCTTATGTCCTGAAGACATAGGGAGTGACAAATAGATGTCTTAGATACTACCAGATGTTACACCTGGAGGTGTATCTCTGTGTCCATCTCAAAACCTAGGGGAGAATCCAGGGGAGATAATTTTCTCAAGGGTCTTTCTTATCTTTAGCCTTTGAAGTCCAGGCCCACCCTTTCAAAAGCCTTAACAAAAATGCAAGAAAGTAAAGAAATTTTCCTGCTTATAGTTTGACCTGAAGGACTTCTAAAATATGAAGGTGCAAGGTAAACCTAGAGTTCCATATCACTCCTACCTTTCCAGTCTTCTCCTTTTTTCACTGACCTTTGCTCTCCAATCCAGTGACACTGGCCTCCTGATTGTTCTGATACTTCCTCTCCAAACAGCAAGAACTTTTTTTGGCTTTCTCAAATCCTGGAATGTGTCCCATCCCCCACTCTGAACCAGACCTCTCTGGTTTCCTTTAAGGTCCAACTAAAATCCCACCTTTTAGAAGAAAACTGGAATCTCTCCTCATCATCTCTATCTGCTAGCTTTCTGGACTTTCTTTAAGCAGAAACTAAAATTCTGTCTTTTATAGGAATTTATTTTTCTAGACCTATTGATTCTAGTGCCTTCCATCTTGTAATATTTATCCTGTATATAATTGGCTTTGTATATATTTGTTTGCATGTTGTTTTCTTCATTAGATTATAAACTTCTAGAGGGCAGAGATTGTATTTTACTATTTTTTTGTACTTCATTTAGTGCTTAGCACAAAGAAAATTCTTAATAAATGCTATTGATTAATTGGTTAATTGAACTATTTGAACAATAAAACAACAGAATATCTTATCTTGTCTGCAATAGGAAGTGAAATTAATGGAGGTTCAGACCTTTTCTCAATACTTCCCTGAGTCCTAGAGAAAGTGAGTACCTCGCTAGTATCAGGGACCAGGTCTTCTGCACCAATGTTCTTAGAATTCAGAGCCCTCATATATATTTCCCTTCTTTGCCTCAGCTCAGTTCTGTTTTCTTTTTCTCATTTCACTAGTTTTCCTTAGACCACTGTTTTTTTCTCACTCAGATCTGAGTCAATCTACTTCCTCTTTCTGTTTCTAGATCTTTGCAACCTCAATCTTGTTCTTCCTTTTTATTCAAATTTGATAGCATGTGACTAAGACTCTCACACAGTAGTTCTGTTGATTCAAGTTGTTGTAAAGATTCCATTTACTCAGACTTCAGATTGATTCCTCTTCTCTAACAAAGGTATTTCCTTCTAATTTAGGTTTAGGCAATCAATAGAGCTCCAAATTTCCAAATAAAAAGAGATATAAGGAAACAGTCAAAACACCAAAGGTAAGAACTGAAGTTTGAGGGACTTTCAGGGAAACAGTTGAATGAAGTCTCTTCTCCCAACACTTCAAAACAACATGAAATTAAAATAAATTAATTAGTAAAAATAGAAGCAGAAGCACACGGAAGATGGGAAAGAATAAAGTCTTCAATACATATTTCCTACAGAAAAAGTAGCATGGTCTACATTTCTAGCCCAGCCCTCCTGTTTCTGCCTAATATTTAATGTGTAACAGTGAAAGAATTTGAGTACTAGTCAGAAAGTCTGGGATCCAGATCCATCTCTATCTCTTAATATCTTTGTGAACTGGGTAAATCAATTAACTTCTCTGGGCCTAAGTTTCTTTATCTATAAAAGGAGGTGGAGGAAACTAAATAGCCTCAGAGACCCCTTAGCCTCTATTTAGTTGAGTCTTAAGACTGAGCCTGGGCCCATGTACCAATGTCCATATGACAATGCCAGTGTCTAGCATTACCTCAGACTTTTTTCTTAACAATATTCTAGGACAGTGATGGGCAAACTACAGCCTAGCCCACGGGCCAGATGCAGCCGCCTGAAATGCTCTATCCTGCCCTTCGACATTATTCCTAATCTGACAAATACAATGAATAGGATACAATACAAGGAAACTTCGAAAGAGTTGCCTTAGAAACAGACAGACAGATGAGCATTTCCTTCCCTTTGGCCCCCTCTTTAAAAAGTTTGCCCATCACTGGTCTAGGAGAACATCCAACACCAGTTAGGTCAGGAAAACTACCTGAACTTTAATTAGCTCACCTAGAAAGCAAAATTTGATATGTGGACTTTATAGGATGATGGCAGAGAAACATTATTTGGTTTAAAAGTTATGGTCAAAATTCAGAAGAATGTTACTAAACAAGAAATATTATTGACAGGCAAAAGAAAAACTGTAATTGGCAAGACAAATTGGTCAGAAACTCTCAAGACTACTATAGAGTTATGAAAAATTTTAAAAATCAGAATGAAATTCTGAAAAACAGAAGTCTGGCTTACACTTCCAAATAATATATTTTGAGAAATTAAGCTTAAATATTTCATTTAAAATGAACTTTCAAAAAGGGGAAGAATTAGGAACCTACTTGAATATAAAAACTTAAAAAAAAGATTTATAAGGAAGATATAAAGGTAAAGTGAATGAAAAACAACTTATCAGTGAAATCAATGTTTTGTTTTTGTTTTTCTCAATGCTCATAAGTTTAAGCAAAGCTTTTGTTAATTTTTTTCTTTTCGCTTAAAAAAATCTTTTAGGTGGTTTGAGAGGCATGAAAATTTAAAAAAAAAAAAAAAAGATCTATAGATAACCCAGCCCAATGGGAGCACTTCCTTTCTCCCCTGTCTGGGGGGCAAGATAGGGGTGTGGGAGTGTGGGTTGAAGCAGAGCATTTGGTATCTGAGGACAGGCACAGCACTTGGTCTGGGGGGTTGGGGTGGGGATGGGGCCCACATTCCATTTTCTAAAAAGTTTGTGATCAATGTCTTAGGACATACAAAATTTTCTAACTTTATTTCACACTGTGACAATAGATAATATACATACTTTGATTATTTGAAAATCACTGGTAAATGTGTGGATTCTAAATAATGTGTGACCTGGAATTTGGTAGTGAACAAAAAGGTCCTACAGATGATACCTATTCTTGTATCCTGAATTACTTCAAGGACCCCTAGGACCTTTTCCTGCACTGGTGCACAGCCTCTAACTTCCTTCAATTCCTGAGTGCTGGAGTGTTCCGTAGGTATGCTCTTGGCCAGATCCATCTCCATAACCAGTTCCCATAGGCTTCTCAGGCTATAATAATCTGTGTTGGAAAGAAATGATTTATTGATTTTTTTAATTGTACTTTCCAATCAGGATTTGGTATGGTTCATTTTCTAAATCTCTAAGGAGGAAATATGGAGCGGAATTATGCTAGATTTCTTCCTGTTAATCTGCTGTTCTGACTGTCTTCTTCTGGATCATTCTCATAGAATTAGGGCAGTATGCAACAAGTGTTTTATAATGGGTTCCATTTCAAAGGAATAGTACGTAAAGAGATCAATTCTGAGTATGTGTTTTGCTTCTTAATCCAAAACAGAGAATGCCTAATTCCTCAGTGCCTGCGGGATTAAAGTATACCATTATTCACTTTATTTCTTTCATGAGTTTTGCTCTAGTATAAGAAATATGCATTGTTTCAAAACATGATAACCATGGAAATATGTATTGTATGATAATATATGTACAATCCATATCATATTGCCTGCCTTCTTGTGGAGGAGGGAGAAGCAGGAGGGAGAAAGAGAACATGGATTGCAAAGTGTCAGAAAATGAGTATTAGAAATTGAATCAACATGTAATTTGGCAGGGGAAAAGATGATGTTGGAATTAAAAGAGAGTTAATCAATCAAAATGCTCAAAGTTATCATCAGAAGAGTGTGTCCATCATATCAGCTGAGATAAGTGGCAAGATCTATGTTGATCAATCCACAAGTCAAAATTTGGTCAGTAGGACTCTTTCTCTTCCCCTCTCACTTTTTCGTTAGAATCACCCCATCCCTGTTCTATTGCCGTGATGGGCAACCTTTTGAGCTTGGTGTGTCAAAATTTGCCAAAAAACTGAGCATAACTTGGATGGTGTGTTGGAGAAACACCAAACTTGGAGAAAAACCATAATTTCGCAATATTTGTAATTTAAATAACAAAAATGTATAATTGTAATATATAACTATTTTAATAAGCCAAAATAAGCCAATTTATATAGGTAGAATTGTCATCTATAGTACACAGAGTGTCTACACTACACTACAACAAATGTTTCATCCTCGGCATGTTGCCCCATACTTCTCTGTAAGCGGGCATCATCGACAATGGCTACACGTGTCAGTGCTGACACGTGTGTCATAGGTTTGCCATCATCATTCTATTGCATCAGGAGATTTCTGTGCTTACCTTTCAACTTTTCACTTAACTTTATTTAGTATCGGTTTTTTCACACCTACTTCCAAACAATTATAGTCATGGCAACTCCAATGACCTTTTCTGCAGAGGCACTATATCAAATTCACTGTGTTTAGCTGACAATATGGCTTCCATATCATAGCCTCTAAAGTATCACTCTTAAAGCATCAGCACTCAAACACTCAAAGGTTCTTTTTCCCTTGCAGTCATTTGCATCTAATTAATAGAGCCTTTGTAAAAAAGTGCATTGCTATGGCAATAGAAGTTCTGTAGCAAAGAGAAACTTTTTAAATGCCAGCACAGTATGTCATGTATTTACAATTCTTTGATAATGTCACCATCTTATCATTCTAACCTTTTTATCATGCCCCAGTACAGACAAGTATACCTTTTACTTTGAACCACACAGCAGTTGCTCTAAACAACAGGGTTTATAATGAACTGCATTGATTATTTTTGATGAGAGAGTTGTAATTGTACACCGCAGCTTTAGATACAAGTCTGTCATGTTGTGTTGTGCATATGACAAACGGACCCAATTTCAGAAATAATTCCATAGCGATAGATGAGCTAAATGACCTAAATCTCTTTCAAGATGGGTTCAGTGCATTTGACATCTTTCTCATAGGAGCAGTGAGCTGTGATAGTCACTTTTTTCATGACTGCTTACCCTTACCAGAGGTGTTTAATTCAGCTCTGGTTCCCAACTGAAGCAGGACACTATGCAATCCACAAAAAAAAGGGGATTTGGATTTATTCATAGCCTGTATTTATATATGTATTTAGCCAAATACAGAAAACCTTTTTCTCTTGGCAAATACCTGGCAAACAGCACTTTATCCCCACTCATACCTCAAAAAGCAAATTATTTACAAATCAAAATGTATTCAAATACTTTAACTATGTTTAAATTACAGGAATCTGGGCATATGAGGTATTACTATGTACTTTATTACAATAATGTCATAAAGATCTTTAGTATGCAGAATTGCAACAAATGTGGTGGTTTGGGGATTAAATTCTCTTTAAATACTCATTCATATGACAGACTGGAGCAATTAGTCTATTGTAACAATGGTGCATGGATAACAAGAGTGTCTCATACATTTCCACTGAGAGTCATCTTCCATTATAATCATCTTAATGAAAAAACCACAGTGGCTGAAGAGAAATTGTATTGGTACAGTGTTTTAAAAAAGAAACCAAGAGGAAATGAGCACTAAAAAACATCATTAAAGTCACATTAAGGATGTGATTGAAATTGACCAGAAAGGGAGATAATCATGAGGCTGTCATTACATCCCCTTTCTCATAGCTTTGTGTCCAGGTGTTGTAGAATTCTCCTGTCAGTGGATAACTGTGCTATAATGTCTTTGCAGAGTATGGTATATGGAGAATGAATTGACAGGCTTAATCATTCTAGTTTCCTTCCATATTGTCAGATTGTGTTTAGCCTTTCCTAAGGAGCCCGTTCTCCATGACTCTGTGCAATCTGGATTTTCAAAGTTCTTTGGGTACTTTGAATGGGAACTAAAAAGCAACTGGTGCTAACTTTTGATGTATGAAGGCTTTTCCATCTCAGTCAAAATACAGAACTCTTTAGCATCTAGAAAACCATGATGTCTCTCTCTGGCCTTGTCTGTCTCTCTGTGTGTCTGTATTTAAATAGTTGTCTGAAGACCAACAACAACAAAAGACTGAACCACCCCCAAACTGAAGAAAACTGTCACACAAAGAGATTTTTACCAAGATTGATATGTTGAGAAATATAGTATAAATCAATATGTGGGCTGGAATTGGTTTGTTGCACCATCAACATGTCCTTCTGGCAGTTGGAAGAAAGATGTGTGTGTATGGACTCAGGATAAGAGAGCTCCAGTCAGGAAAAGCTGATGATGTTACACTGAGAGGACATGTTGACAGCTCCCCTTATTTACCACCTCATGTTCCCTCCTCCCCTATCCTTGAATAACTGACCAGTATTGAACTGCCCTTGTTGGCAGGTAGAAATCAAATCTAGCTCATCTGCAAGTAAAGTAGTCTGGCAGAATTAAACCATCTGATAATGCTCTGCCAAGTTGACTCCTCTAGTATATTTAAATACTGTTAGTGATTGCTGGTATTTGACAACAATATTTTTATGGGGATGCTAAGATTGAGTGTAGGGAATTTGGGGAGCAATCTATGAAATGTTAATATGGAACAGAATATTTAACATGAATACAATTGCTGCTCTTTTCATGCATTGTGATTAGTGAACAGAATGCTTGAAATATTCAGCAATTCTGCCAAGAAGACTTTGAGTGCTGACACAAGGGCTTTGGTGCTTCATTTTGATATTCACTTTCTTTTTTTCAAATCAAATATTGCCCCACCCCCAAGGGCATCCCAGTGTTTTTCAAACCCACTTTATAAGACTGGCAAAATAAAGTTTTGATGGGAAGATTCCTTGGGAACACCCTCTTGAGCTTCATTCTTCATTATCACACTATTTCCCTTTGCATGAAACACCACCTTCATCTGACACACTTGAGTGACACATAACCTTGGAAAGAGGAAACAATGTCAGCCTGAATCAGGCAAACAATAGAGTTCATGTTATAGAAAATTGGAAGAAAGAAAAAAAAATGCTCTTATCAAAAATCACAGAGGGTAACGTGAATCCAGTTATGGAGGCTGAAGTCCTGAAGCCTGTGTGTCCTTCAGTAGTTTAGCAAGCTGGCTTCATGTTGAATGACTTTGAAAGTGGCTAACAGTAGTGATTTCAGTTCCTTCTGACATCTTCTCTAGATCTCCAACTCTCTTCTCTGAACGGACCGTTAATCTGTGATGCTGTGGCAATTTCTCAATGTTTCTTTAAAACTTTTCTCTCCAATCTTCCTGCTTATTTATTAATTAACATTAATGCATTTTGTAAATCTTGAAGTGGTATATAACTGTTAGCTGTTTCTGAGAAAGCATCAGATAAAATGCAAAAACGTGTAAAATACAATGCAAACATTAAAGCACTATGTAAATACTTGTTATAATTATCAACATTAATAATAATAATATTAATATTATTGGTATTTATTTTTGGAAGTTGGACGTACTGTCTTTGCCTGACCAAGAAGATTCCTCTAGCTGACAAATATATAAGCCGGGGAAGGGGAGGGATAGCATACCCTGAGAAGAAAATAAACAGATGAGTCAATTCCCAGTGACACTATTAAAGCAACTTCTTTGTGGGCAATGCATTTTTTAATTGTGAGAGGCCTTTGAATTATTAGTATTATTTTCAAACGTACAACGTTTTGGCAGCACATTCTCATTAATCTTTTAAACAGGTAAGCAGAGAGACTCGTCCAACGATGTGACAGAATTGTCTAATTTCTTCTCATTAATGAGCTTCTACTTGGTCTAGGTTAGTGGGCCCTTTGGAGGAAATAAAGAAATGATGATCGCATTTGTGAAAATTCAAAATTCCGTTAAGATTTCCAGCCTGCGCTCCAAGACATATCTCTGAGTGCATTCTTCAAACAAAGTAAGTAGGGAAATCAGTCCTAAATACAATGCTCTCTCCTTCTTTTCTGGTAGAGACTGATCTCTTGACTTTGTTTTGCAGGGAGAATAAATGTTTGTTTGTTGAACAGTTTGTATGTGTAAACCTAGAAGAACGCAATCAGGACAAGAATCTCCTTCAGAAAGATGGAAAGAAATACAATGCGGAGGTTCAATTATATCATCTCTTTTCCTCCTGGCTTCACAAGCTAAAAGAATGACAGCTTTAGTACTTGTATGTTGGAGTGTTTTGGAAATGTAATAGACTTGCCACTTGGGGAATACAGTTAAGCAGTAAGATGGGCGAAGGGTGTTGTGCTGAACTATTATCGTATCTTAGCTGTGTTTTCATCTTGGTGATACATAATAGTGATTGTATTACAGCAGGCTGCGTATTCTGGGAACCCTTAATTCATTTATAATGGCTTTTGTACTGATTAGGACAGATTCTCCTCTAGCAACGTATCTTCCTGGACACGGGGGAAAGTTCTCAGGCAGGAGTTGTACTTCAAAGCCCCCACATTCAGTAGGGAGGCAGGATCTTGTCAATTTATTTCAACAAACATTTGAGTACCTATTTTCTTCCAGCAAGGTTCTGTCCTAAATGCTTAAGATACAGAGTCAAATGGTCCCTACTGTCAAGAAGCTTACCTTGGGGGTGAGAAAGAGGGAAGAGAGATGGATTACAATATCTAGTCAAGTATATACAGCATATATACAAAGTTTCACAAAATTATTTCATGAAAAGATTGCTACTGGCTTGAGGCTTTAGGATGGATTGGAAATAGAAGGTGGTATCTGTATTATATTAAGAAGCTAGAAAGTTCAGTGATTTGAGAGCCAGGCCCAGAGACAGGAGGTCCTGGGTTCAAATTTGGACTCAGACATTTCCTAATTGTGTGGCCCTTGTCAAGTCATTTAACCTCCATTGCCCAGCCTTTACCATTCTCCTGCCTTAGGACTAATATACAATATTTATTGTAAGATGGAAGATAAGGATTAAAAATAAATAAATAAAAAGCTAGGAATTCCCCAAGGTGGCCATGAGGAGGCTGTACATTCTAGCTTTGAGGAGAACTTTCATGCAAAGGTCAGAGCATGGGACTTTAAGATTGCTTTCAGGGAAAGGTTGGCTCCTTCAGCCAAGTCCAGTGTGTTATTCATTCATTCTTGGTGACATTGTGCTGTAGGAGTCTACGAGAAATGTCCTGGTCTCTAGATCATATCTGCTGAGCTAGGAGTCTATGGAACTGACCCAGAAGATGAAGTTACCACCAAGCTTTCTAAGGATCTCTCTTGGGAAATATTTTTGTAGATTTGGAATAGCTTCAAGCACCTACACAATTTCAAACTTGCATATTACTATCAGAGACATATGTTGAAGTTAGGGCAGTATTACCAAGAGTTTTCAAGAATCATTAAGCCTAGTTAAATTGAATTTAACTTGTAATTGACCTTTAACTTTTAATATATCACTTGCTCTTTTCTGTGCTACTTCTTAATATTTCACTTTGTAAATTAATTGTTTTCATTTATTTATATGCTAATGCAGGTAGTATTAGAGGAATTTTTTCTGTAAAGATTTATTATAAAGTATATATATATATATATGTATATATATTTAAAACTGATAATTGCATTCATTACATTTTTCAAACCTTTAAACACTTTATCAACATAAACTCCCCATATCTAAGGCTTCATAAAATAGTATTTATTAGATACTCTTAAGTATTTAGTGCTGTTTAATCAGGCAAAGTTCTTCCTAGAAGATGCCACTGATGGCTGCCACTCACAAGAGAGACATCAACTTCACAGAATCAATATAAAATTAAAAGCATCATAGAAAAGAGTTACTATTACTATTTTTCTTTAAGGAGGTTTTCTATAAAAATTGGAGCAAGGGAACACTACTGAATTTAAGATTTTCCAAATAACTAGATTCAGTGTTAGGCCAATAACTTTTACATAGATATATAGCATCATGAGACAACAAGCCATATTGTCCAACTCCTTTACTTTTCAGATAAGGAAACTGAGGTTCAGAATGTTGAACCAATTTATCCTAATAATGCAGAAATAATGAGGTAATTAAGGGACAGAGTCAGGATGTGAGCCCAGGTTATCTACCTCCAGGTTCTTTCCACTGTTCTTTCCACTGGAGTCTATTGCTTCCCATTCAATGATTGTACTTTATTTTTATTTTCTACTTAGTTCTCCAATGGATCTAAGATCTCCTTGAAGATTCTCCCTCCGCTTATTCATATAGCAGCCCTTCTATATCTTCACATCCTAATTTAATTATCTTTCATATCTTCTCATAAACCCTCCATACAGGGTCCAACCAGGACTGTGAGGAAGTCAGTACATGTGAATCAATTGTCAAATTTTAAGTGTGAACAGTTACACTTTGGATTTCAGAAAACTCTATGAATCACTTCCATTTGTTATTTCTTTGAAAGTCTAAACTTAAGAAAGCAATGAAGAATTTTGTTAATATAGATTAAACTTAAAATTGTATCTTGCACATTCTTTTTTTGAGACAGGTTTTAGAATACCCACGAATCTATCCCCCACCTTCCACAAATATAGGCCTTCCTTTTTCTATTATTCTTTTAGTATCTCTGGTTTACGAACCAAGCAAAACACAGGGTCTAAAACAGGGGTCGGCAACGTATGGCTCTTTCTGTAGAAGCCATAAAGTCCATTTTTTTTTCAGGCGCTGTTACAGGAGCTGCACTGTGAGCACTGTACGGCTCTCACGAAATTACATTTTTTTGGGGGTATGGGGGGTTGCTAAATCAAATATTACCTTTATTTTACAGGAGATGAAAGCGATGTAAGCAACTTCCCAAAGTGACATAGCTAATAAATAACGAAATTACATTTTAAATAATGTGGCGTTTATGGCTCTCATGGCCAAAAAGGTTGCCAACCCCTGGTCTAAGAGAAATCAACCAGATAAAGATATTTTGCTTTCAGCTCTAGCAACAGATGTCATCCAAGGACTAACTACCACTAAATTAAGAGATATTCATCTCAGAAAGGAAGATCATCAGATATTTTTGGATTTGGGAATGGAAAATGAGAGAGAGAGAGAGAGAGAGAGAGAGAGAGAGAGAGAACGTCTTATTACAATATATCCATATAACAATATATAGTGAAATATGTGGATAATATAGATGGAAAGATTTGTTGACTTGTTTTTGGCTCTATAGGCCTGAGTGGGCCTGAGTATTAGTTTGTAGGCCAAGAAGTTATCTGACTCTCTTAAACTTTGGTAAAAACAGTAACTGAGGTTTATTTTATATCCAAGTAAAAGAGGAAGGATGAGGACCAGGGAAAAGAAGTCCCTAATCTTAAAATCTAGATTTCTTCACCCAACTCCTACTGGTTCCTCACAAAACTGTCTTCAAGCTACACTTTCACTACTCTGAATCTCTCTATAAGCCCAGACTAACTAGCTAATCTGTGCTTGCTAACTGGTCCTCAAATGAATGAATGACAAGTTAAAGGTTCATCAGAATAGAAAGGGTTTGAAATCTTGATGGCCTCAGTCTACTAGGCAGAGGCCCAAGATGTCCGCAGGCCTCCTCTTCCCAGACAGGTGGGTTCTGGCTCTCTATCACACACACAGGATCAGGATACTCTCAGGAACCAGGAGCTTACAGGATCACAGGGAGATGGGAAATTGGAGACAGGGATGGACAGGATCTCTCGAACACAGGAATCACCAGCTCTCGGGGACAGGTAAGAAAACTTCCCTTAGGTCAAGCCAGATCCACCCACAGGAAGTTCTCTCTCTCCTCCTCCTTGAGAAGAGGAATAATCCATCCCAACAGTCTCTGTGTGTCCCCTTTTAAGCAGTCCTCCCATTCCAGAACAGGGTCCATAAAGTTCTGTGCATGTGACCGGATCCTCCTTTGCAAACTCTTGTCTTTGGACACTCTGCAATTTTGCAAAGCCCTGTTTTCTGTTATTCTCCCTTACAATAGGTATAATAAAATTAAACCAATCAGGTTACTAGCACAAATATCCTCATTTGATCCTCTTTTTTTGTTCTAAATTTGTGATTTTAAAATGTAAAATTCCCTTCTGGTAACAAAACTCAACAAAATGTATTTATTATATAGTATGAATAGGCAACAAAGGGTGGTGGATAAAGGGTGAGCCTTGTCACCAGAAAGACTTGGTTTTATGTTTTGCCTCTGAAACATACTGCCCTTATGATCCTGGACAATTCACTTAATCAAATTGCCCCAGGGAACTCTAATTAGCAAAGAAGATACTAATCTAAACTGGTAGAGGGTATTCCCAGTACTAGTGAAATCTCAAATCCATTTCCAATATCAAAACTTTTTTTTTTAATTCTTCAAGGGTTGCCCAGGATGCTCAGGAGTAAATTAAATTGTCAGGATCAGACGTCTAGTATGTGTCAGAGATAGACCTTGAACTCAGGTTTTTCAAAACTGGGATGCTTCCTGATTCTAATGCCAGAACTCTGCCACACTCCACTGCTATGCCTCATGTTTGATAATTAAGGAAACAGATTCTTAAAATTGAATGATCTCCCTTTGTTTATCCTTACTTCTCTAAGTTTATAAAATTTATAATAAAGAATTATGAAATGTATAATAAATAATTTATTATATAAAGAAATATTAAAATATATTAAATATAATAACAAATAAAAATTTATAATAAATAATTATAAAAACATTTATAAAATCATTACAATATGAAACTGAACAGGCTATAAGATGGTCCCATTATTTAAGAATTCATTGTCTCAGTATTGTAGAGAGAATGATGTCCTTAAGGATGATGCAGGTAGGACTTTATGCAGCCTCTGAGGCTGTTTGCAAACCATTAAAGACCAGGAAAGGAAGAAAGCGAATTTAAAATAAAGCTACCTTAGTAACATTTCTTTCTTTCTTTTTTTAAACCCTTACCTTTCATCTTGGAATCAAAACTGAGTATTGGTTCCAAGGCAGAAGAGTGGCAAGGGCTAAGTAATTGGAGTTAAGTGACTTGCCCAGGGTCACAAAGCTAGGAAGTTCTGAGGCCAGAATTAAGCCTAGGACCTTCCATCTCTAGTTCTGGCTCTCAATCTACTGAACCATCTATTTGACCCAGGACTTTTTCTAATACTTAGAGGCAACAGTAGTTAGAAAGGGTATTTAAGAATATTGACTTATGTATGTCTGGGCTAACACTATTTCCTTTGATCAATTAGGATTAGCAGAAACAAAAGAATCCTAGGAAATTCATATTACTACCAAGCTGAAGATGACTGTCTCTTTGGTTTCACTTTGGGGAATTATGATAGCAGGCTGCGTGCCCAGAACTCACTGTGCAGCTCACCTGCTAGATGGAGATGCCTTGGGCTTATAGGACGAAAGTCCACGTTTGATGTAGGAAGGGTTGTTATGAGTGTATGGTGCCTCTAGACTGGGCCTGACAGAGAGATGGCCCAAGGTCCTCAGGTGGTATAAGAACCTAAGCTGAGTAAGGATGGGAAGCCTAAGTGAACCCCGAGGTTGAGGTCGTGAACACCAGGCCCCACAAATATTTGTAGCTCTGCTGAGCACCGGTCCCTCCTTCAGTGCCCAGGACTAAGTGACTAAGTGAGAAGCTGTGAACTAAATCACACAGCTTCTCTGGTTACTCGTCTTGGGGTTGAGTTAATGGATAGATGCTAACGATGAGGATAGATAGATGTTGATAATAATTGGATAACACGAATGACTGTGGCTTAACTAAAGTATTCCCTTTCCCCTTTCGATGCAAGAATATTAGACTGATCTTTAGGATAATAACAGCCTTCACCTAAATAAGTTTTAAGGATTTAATTATAATAAACTCAGGGGAGGGATCAAGGTTGAGGAAGAAGATGTTGGGAATCTATGCTAGACTACAGATGATAAATTAGATATCAATTGATAATCAGGTTGCTTCTGTTGGCTGGAGAGGTTCCTCTCCCTCTCTGGCCCTGGTCAGGCTGGCACCTTGGCCCTGACCAGGTGGTGTGATTTTGATGATGTTCTTCTTGATAATGAGGTAGTTGGTATATATCTCACAGCTCTATTCAGTAGTTGGTGATCTGGTAATCAATGGAAACATGATTGGAGACAGGATGTAGGTAACTTGAGCAGGTTGCTTGGCCTACTCACCCAGCCACCGGGGTCCCCTTCTCACAACTGAGAGCAAGTTTGGTTCAGCTTCTGCCTTTTTCTAGTGCTGCCTTTTGCCCCTTGGCTCGTGACATCGGGGTAAGTTCCAAATTCTAAACTGTTGGCTGTCACTCTTCCTCATCTCCATTTTCTTGTCAGAAATTAATATTACGGGGTTCAAAAGTGAAGAAATAGTTGGAACTAGAAAAACCAAAGAATCTTCATGATAACCTCATTGCCAGTCCAAGAAGCACAGGATCATTTGGAGAGTATAGACTTTACAATGTATACAAAAATTCCTGAATGTTAGTGCTTTCCCATCTAAGATTTTCTCCAGTTTATCTTGCTTGTAACATAGATATTTGCATGTTGTTTCCCCACATTAACCTGTGTGCTCCTTTAGCTCTGGGACTATCTTTGCCTTTATTTACACAGAACTTAGTACAGTGTCTGGCAAGTAGTAGGCATTTAGTGAATTCTTGATTTTTGGGAGAGGTTAGCCTATAGTATCAGTGCTCACTCTAAATTTTGTCCAGAATCCCAAGGAATTCTGTTTTGCATTAAATGGCCTACCAATCTGAGAAGAGTAAGGCCAGCCAATTACTAGTAAGGCAGAGAATGGGAAATTTGGGAGGGATGCGGACCTCTTTGAAAATTCCCTGTTGGAAGGGTAGGCGAGTTCTCTCAAATATTCATCTTGGGAATTTCCATTAGGAACTCAAAAAATTTATTGAACTAACCCTAATATGTTGAATTGACCCGGTCTATGACTAGTCAGGGTAACCTCATCAATTCATTCTAGTGTCAAGCAGGCTAAAATATTTGAAAAGGAGTTTTTCCTCTCTTTTCAAATTAAAGGTTAATTACCCTATTCAAAACTAGTAATAGAAGAAATGATCCAGGTTAAGTCTTCTTTTGAGGGGGAAGTATATATAGATCTAGCATGAAGGTTGGTATACCCTTGAACTTTCTTTTTAACGGGTTTTAGGAAAGCTTGATAATTTATTAATGAGAAGAGGGTGTGGGGAACATTTGTGTTGTGTGTGTGGCTAACTAAATGAAAGCTATTTTTAAAATCTTATTATTTTTCCTAATTACATGGAAAAACAATTTCAATAAAGTTCTTTTTTTGGTTAATTTTGAGATCCAAATTCTTCCTCCTCTCTCTCTCTGTTTTTTCTTCCCTCCCTGAGAGAGCAAGCTAATTGATATAGGTTACACATGTTTAGTCACACAAAACATATTTCCACATTAGTCATACTGTAAAAAAGAATAGACAGAAAAAAGTTTAAAAAATATGCTTTGATCTGCATTGACTTCATCTATTCTTGCTCTGGAGGTAGACAGTATTTTTCATTTTTCATTATGCCTTTAAAATTGTCTTGGATCATAGTATTCTGAGACTAATTAAGACATTTACAATTTATCATTATATAATATTGTTGTTACTGTATGCACTGTTCTTCTTGTTCTGCTTAGTGCAATTTGCATCAATTCAGGAAAGTCCAAAGTTTTGTTTTGTTTTGTTTTTTTCTGATAGCATCCTGCTCATCATTTCCTAGAGCTCATTCCACCACAATCATATACTATGACTTACTCAACATTCCCCAGTTGATGGGTATCCCTTCCATTTCCAATTATTTGACACTAAAAAAAAAGAGCTGTCATATATATTTTCTTTTTTAAAAAACATTTATTTAGAATATAGACCTAGTAGTGGCATTGCTGGTTTAAGAGAATGCATGGCTTTATAACGCTTTGGGTATAGTTCTAAATTGCTCCCCTGAAAAGATTAATCATTTCACAATTCCACTAACAGTGTATAATGTATTAGTGTCCTCATTTTCCCACATCTCCTCCAATGTTTATCATTTTTGTTTTCTGTCATATTTGTCAATATGATAGGTGAGGAGTAGTACCTCAAAGTTGCTTTAATTTGCATTTCTTTAATCAATAGTGATTTAGAGAATATCTTCATAGGACTATAGATAGCTTTGATTATTTCATATGAAAACTTTCTATTTTTATTTTTGGCCCTTTATTTATTGGGGAATGATCTATATTCTTGCAAATATGACTCACTTCTGCATATATTGTATATTTGAGAAATTAGGTCTTTATCAAAGATAATTGTTGAGATAATTTCCCCTATTCTACCTCTCCCTTCCCCCTTCTCCATGTCCATAATTCTTTGGAAGACTGAGGAAATAATACTATGGTGTTGTATATTAAAATCCTATAAGATTCCTTATGAAAGGTGACAATGATCTCTCTCAGGATAACCCAAAGGAACACAGAACACAGATTTGTCCAAGTGAAAATATACCAAACTTAAGACCAGCCAAGCTGAACTTGGCAAATTTCTTCACCAGAGAATGGGACACCAGATGATAAGCTGTTTTATCCTCAATAAGCCATGAAGATCATTTGGTAGGAAGGGAAAAGATAGAGAACTAAATTAATAAAAGAAGGGGAAACATATAGCCTGTCACATACTCTTGAAGAATTACCATATAAAGTTATTAAAAGTAGATTGATGCTTCTACTCCTTAAGTTTGAAAAGAAAGCATTCCTTTTTTTGTGGAATATGAGAGTACTAACAAAAAGAGATAGTGATTCACAAAGATACTGGTAGTTTGTGATTAAATATATCATCCTCCTCCCCGCTCCCTTTGGAGATATTTAGACAAGTATGTTATGATGTTTCTTTTCTATTTCAAAGAATAATCACGGCTGTCATTTGGAAACTTAGGATTTTCCCTTTTGATTAAACTTGCCATTCAGTGGTATTTTTTTTACTTTCATTTCTTTGTTCTTACCTATTCTTTCATCTTTTCTCTCTTTCCATTGTATTCATTCCCAGATGTCTTTTGTTACCTATGCTTTGTTTTTATAAATGCTGAAGACAACCTGAGGGCATAAACACTTTCATTCCCATATTCGTGCATATTTCTAGAATACAAATAGAATCCTAGAATCTTAGGACTCAAAGGGACCTTGAGAGGTCACCTAGCCCATTCCCTGGCTCATAAGCAAGACAAAACTTTATCATTATTGTATAGAAGTCAAGCTACCACATTTTAAAAGCCTTTTTCTCCATACAAGATCGATGATCTCAGCATGTCTGTCTTGCTTTTAAAATTATTTACAAGTTCCTTCTCTGGCCCAATATAATATTAAACAATTTCCCATAGAGATCTATAGAGAGAGTGGGTGTTTAAAATGTGTACTTAGCAAATGGAGGTTCTATTATTAAAAATGGGAAAAAAAAGTTTATATTTTCACCTCTCCAGCTGTTCCCTTTCAGTTTTCTTTCTTCTTCCTCCAAACTCAGCATAGGCAATGTTCAAGGATTAACAGAGCCCTTTTCTCCTAATATATACTATTCCTTGGTGATCTACAAACTATCACAGCTTGTATTGTCATCTTACTGTAGTAGATTCCTTAATCTACATTCTGAGTCAGAGTTCCTAACTTCCTGATGGACATCTCTATTTTGATGGTTCATTATCAACTTAAGTTCAACAGGTATAAAACTGAACTCATCATTTTTGTCTCCAAATTCTTCCCCTCTTTATAAGTGTCACCACCATACCCCAAAACATTAGACTCTCTTATTTTATTTTTAATGTAATCAATCAGCAAACTTTAATCAAATCAAGAATTTAAAGTACCCCTACTTAACACTTAACTAATGATTAAGTAAGAGAGTTCACAAGTCACTTACTAGAGAAAGCTCATCCCTCCAAAGGCCACTGCCCCACCCCCAGTGCTAGGCAATTTGGGTGGCTGTGATAGGTTCCCCTGAAGTGGGGAAGTGACAGGAAATGATGTAGAGAAAACTGCTTTAAAAAGATCAGCCTGAGGATTCATTCATTCATTCTGCATTGGTGAGCCAGTCTGGAGGAAGACTCTTGGAAGTGGTCACGTTGTCCTAAACTCATCCTAGGCAGGAGCATTCTGTGTTGGTGGAGCTGAAGGAAGAGGTTTGTGTTGGAGGAATGCTTGCTGAACACACCACCAGGGACTTCTGAGTGGAGATTGGGATGTAAGGGAGCCCTTGCCTGGGGCTGAGCCAGACTTCCTGGATCAGCACTTGAGCTTGTAGGCTAGACAAGGTTCTTTCTCATTCCTACATTTCCCACTTTCAATATCTCTATCTTGTCTTAAATAAAAGCTGATAACAATCATTTTTTACTTAAGGGTTAATATTTTATAATCGGAGACCACAATCTCACTTTTATAACTCTCATATTGAGTCAAATCTAATTTTAAATCTTACAACATCCAGATTGGTGGGAATCTAAAAGTCACATTTTATTCTCTCTAAATCTTCCTTATTTCCAATCAGTTGCCTAGTCTTGTTGGTTTTGTCTCTACAATATTACTAATACTAATAATAATGAATTTGGGCTAGATGCTCATCAATTCTCTTCCAGCTCTCAAATTATGTAGTACTATAATTATTTCTCACATCTGCTCCCTTCTCTACACTGAAATTGTTACCATTCTAGTCCTGATCATCTTTCACTTGAATTAATAGTTCCTTGTTGGTCCTCTTGTTTCCAGCCTCCCTTCTCTCTAATCTAGAGGTTCTGAAAACTATGGTCCAGAGACTCCTGAAATTCCTAAAATTTGTTCATTGGGTCTAAAAGGTAAAAACTATTTTCATCATAATAATGACATTTTAATCTTGAATAAGGGGATATAAATAGCTATAACCCAAATACACACACATACACACTCACACTAATGCTCACACAAACTCTTGGGGGAAAGAATTCTCAATTTTTAAGAATATAAAGGCTGTTCAGGCACCAAAAAGTTTGAGAATCACTGCTCTAATCTATTTTTCAGGATTGCCAATGTACACGGATTCTTACTTGTAAACTATATTTACTCTATGATATTCCTGTTCAAACAACAACAAAAACAAAGCATATTTTTTCACAACTATTGGATGAAATTAATTCCTTAACCTGGCATTGAAGCCAGTTTATATTCTCACTTTAGGCAATTCTTTTCCCCTCATTTAACATCTCTCCTTTTTTAATACTCTCTCCTCTAAATTTAAATTTCCTTCTGCCTTCTATTGCTTTGGTATTTTGATATAAGGTGTCTCGCTTGCACAAAGTACACTCATTCTTTATCTCCATCTTTCAGGATTCTTCTTTCAAGGACAGTTCAGTGAGGTATAATCTCTAAGAAGCCTTCTGAATCCCTAAAGCTAAAAGTAATTTTATACAACTCAGATTTCCCAGGATTGCTTGACAGGATCTTCCTTTTGTCTATCCTTATCACATCGTCATACATATGTGTTTGTGTATAGATGTGCATACATGCATATATGTATGTATATATCTGCATTTCTGACAGAGGGAGAGAAAAAGGGAGAGAAAAGGGAGAGGAAAAGTAGGAAGGAGAAGGGAGAGACAGAGAATTTATGCACATATCATTGTCCCCCAGATTTTTCTTTCTGATATATCCTTGCCAAAAGGCAAGTTGCCAAAATAATATTCCCATGACCCATAGAGAAAAACATGTGACTTAAACAGGAGGTATTAGGTAATGTCCTCTAGTTTTGGGCTTATGAGTCAGAAAGACTTGAGTTCTAATTCTGCCTCAGACATATTTCTGTATGATTTTGTGCAAGTCACATAATTTCTGTGTGTGTGTGTGTGTGTGTTTGTGTCAGCGGTTTTTTTTTCTCCCTACATTAAACGTGAATGTTTCTGCCTGCCATAGAAGTCTCTCCAAAATCCAGCTCCCTCCTACCTTTCTGTCCTTATTTCATATTGCTCCCTTTCATATACTATGAATTGCACAAAAACTGAACTGATAACTGTTTCCTCAAATTGAAATTCTCAAGCCCATGCCTGGAACCCCTTCCCTCCTTCCTTCATACCCCTTCAGAATTTTTAGCTACTCTTAAAGTAGTAGTGATGTGTGACTCTAGGTTTACCTTGCACCCCCAAATTATAGAAGTACTTCAGGTCAAACTATAAGTAGAAAAATTCCCTTGCTTCCTTGCATTCCTGTTAAGGCTAAAGAAAGGGTCAGCCTGGCCTACAAAGGCTAATGATAAGAAAGACACTTGAGAGAATTACCCCCCTTGTAATCTCCCCTAGGTTTCCAGATGGACACATATGTATTTTGGCACTTAAAATGGTGCTTAACATATAATATTATTGAGACAAGTTCTTATTTCCAAAACATTTATTATAGCTGAATTGACTATGCCTTTTGAAGCTTGTGTTCCACTGAGAGTGACTCCAGGGCAAGAAGAGGATCAGGATAGACGTTTAAAGTCTTATACATATATACATTCACATTGACAACCTTGTTTTATGAAACTCCACATTTACCCTTGTCCCATGGGAACTTGTCTTCAAGAAACCCTCAGATTGACACTTGTCCCAGACTGAACAATAGGCCAGTAAGCACCCAGTGAGCACCCTGATTAGGAGTGCTGGATATAAATTCCCTTTTGGTCTTCTTAGTTTCTCTTATTGTATTGAGCCAAGGCTCTTTGAAGATACTTTAATAGTATGGGTATAAGGCCATCAAGGCATGAAACAAAAACTACTCAGTGATGTGCCTGTATTGAAGATTTCCTAATCTGCTTTTGGGAGAGTTCAATCCTGGACAATTTATTTTTCTGATTTTCAGAAACCATAAGCTTATGAGATAATAACTTAAAATAAATAGGATATTCAAGATCAGGAAAAAAAATAATCTGATTTTTTAATTTGCTCTAGATCTCAGGAGTTTCATCAAGGCTTCAGCCTAACTTGTTATTAAGAGAGTTTGGACTAAAATTGTGAAGAGCTGGGAAAGCAAAGGGGTTCTCTTCAATCAATCAGTATTGCTGATTGAGAATCAATGCTCCTTGATTTCCTTTATTCTGATGCAGGTGAAAAAAGGGTGATTGTAATTTTGACATCAGAGAAAAATGAAACCAGGAAAACAGAAATCTTCAGGAAAAAAACAACAACACTGAGATTGGATTTTCCACGTTTTAATTTATAAAGCCTTTTATAGGCTAAAGATGGCTGTATCTCTGGACTATATATGAGATAGCAGCTCAAATTCAGACTTGGACATGAGAGTACAGGTGGAGGTGTAGACATCTGGCTGGCTGAATAATATCCTTAATGGGCTTTGAAAACTGAGACCCAGAGGCAATGCTACTGCTTTATTACCACTTAAATGGACCACTCAGCAGGAATTAGTATGCAGTTTGAACTGAGTCTTTCCCCCTGAGCCTGAGCACCCAGCTTTCCTCTCAGGGTACTTGACTTTTTCCAGGGTACATTTTATTACATGAAAGGGATTTGCCAAGTGACTGCTATGGCTGCCAAATTTCTCCTCTATCCAATGATGACTTGCTGATTTATTGATATTGGCAGGCTGCTTTGGGATAGTGTGTGTTTATTTATATATACGCACATATATTTTATGTATACATGAATATGAATACGTGTATGTATAGACAGATATAGTTGTTTGTTCAGAGGCTTCAGAGATATAGTAGTGGTTTTACCATTTCCTTCTTCAGCTCATTTTAAAGATAAGGAAACCGAGGCAAACAGGTTTAAGTGACATTCCCAGGGTCACTGCTATTAAGTGAAGTCAGATTTGAGTTCAAGAGAGGTCATCCTGACTCCAGACAAGGTCCTCTCTCTACTCCATCACTTAGCTATGGGATCTATGTATGCGTGCATGTACATTTACTTAATGCCACTGAGCAGTACCATCTTGGAAAAAGTCTCTCCATTCATCACTATCTCCTTCTTCCTCACAACAAAGGAGTTGTTAAAAGTCAATGGATATCTACTAAAGGCCTTCCAGGAACTGGGGCTCTGCCATAATTAGAGAGAAGCAAACACAGTAGGCTTCATTTTCAGCATTTGTTCAAGGGATGTTCAATCAGGACAATAGGCAACAAATGGTTCTTAATGAGTCTGTTTGCCCCAGAGCTTTGAGCTTGGCTTGAAACTTTGAAAGCTTCTTCCTTTTTCTCACCAGAGGCAAGTGGGGTAGGGAATGGGGTGAAGAGAAGGCTAAATTAACTAGAAAGAGGTAGGGAGTCCTTCTTTGCTAATCAAAAAGCCTTAGAGAAGCCTAGAATGAGAGAGGTGGAAGAGGTCTCTGAGATCATTTCACTCATTCCTCTCATCTCACTGTGGAAGAAAAAGAGAGTTCGACAGGAACAGTAACATGTCCCAAATCACATAGCTAGTAAGTGGAAGAGCTGAAAATTCAGAAATCTATTGTGAAAAAATGGGAAAAATGTCTTTGGCTTTGGTTAGTGGGCATTATTACACATATATTTACATTTTGTATGAAAAAAAAACATATAAAATTATTATATAAATTACACTTGAGAAAATCCCAATGGAAATCAGTGAAACTCCTGAAATATTTTAAAAATCAGATTTTACCTAAAGATAACAAAATTATGTTATTGGATATTTGAAGCAATTACACTGAGGGAGAGAGGTTGTTAGTTTAGTATAGTGCTAGAGAATCACTGGTGGAAATGGGAAAACTTTGGTTCAAACTATGATACTTACAAATTGGATGAGTGACCACTGGAATATCATTTAATCTCTGTCCTCAAGGTCCCCGAAATTAGAATCATTGGTTAACAGCAGAAGGAGCTGTGGATTGACACCCTCATCTTCTCAAAGCAAACCAATTAAAGGAAAAATGAGAAGATGGGTGATATTTTCCTTCACCATCCCAGCATCTGCCAAAGGAAAAATTCTCTGTGCCTCCTCTTCACTTTGGTGTTGCAACAGGAAACTTTCATCATGATATGGGGTACAGGCTTACCTTAGACACCCTAATACCCAATATTGTGCAGCAATCCTGAAGTGCTCTGCCTGTGGGGGGCTTGAGATAAACCCCTAGGGTTAGGACAGTTACCCTTTATAAGAATACAAGACTCCATAACAGTTTATGTCAACTTGGAATCTGTAGACCCCAAGTTTGGTCAATTTGAAAATGGGGGAAACCCCAAGTTGACTCCTGTTCCCCTGAGAACTCGCCTTGAGGGAGGTCTCAGACTTAGCCATTTCAGAGTGAATAATAAACCTTATGGTACTTAATAGTACTAGATGGGTGGAACTAGCAGATCTAATCAAAAGCAAAGTACCCGTTTAGTATTAGGAATTTTCCCCATAGTGTTAGAGATTGTTCCAAAGAAGATCAATACCTGGGCAGGGAATATCCTTTTGATACCTATTGTAAGTAGGCCACTCCCCAGGTACCCCAATCTCTGAGTAAGTTTCCTTTCCCAAGCCATGTTTGTATCCTGTCAGTGTAGTTTGGACACTCCCATTTCCTTGTAGCCATGGTAATGTGAGTCAATCATGCTTCCATGTCCTTAGTTCCCCAAAAGATATATAAGGTCCCCAAACTGTATTGTCCCTCAGAGCCATCATCTAGCATGATGATACTCCCAGGATTATGTTCCCAGAGTCCCAGGGTATAGCCCTGTAAAGTTCTTGAAGCTGGACTCTGTGTAGCGGCCAAATATTGGACCTATCTCTTTCCTGATTAAAGACTTATTTTTTCTGACTACTTAAGTAGTCCTGTGTTTTTTTTTTCCAACACTTAGAAATGAAAAGATAAATGTATTAATTTGGAATTCATGTTGAAGTGGCTGGAAGGACAGGCACAAGAGTGGGCACTGTCTCCTCCAAGAGATGTGTCCTTGGTGTTTTATATCTTTTGACAACAGGGGTTCAGTGACCAGGAATGAGGGAATAGTATGAGGTTAGGCAGAAGTGGAGGATGTTTGTTATCTGACCAGATTTTGTGTCCCAAAGACACAAGGGGAGACTGGCATAGTTTAGGGGGTGAGTAGATGTCTTAGATACAACAAGATGGTATCAAAACATAGTCAGGGGTTGTATCTCTGTGTGCATCTCAAAATCTAGAGGAGAATCCAAGGAGAAAATACCTCTTAGGGGGATCTTTCCTTATTGTGAGTCTGATGTTCAGAGTCACCTTTTCCTCAGCATTACAGGAATGCAAGGAAGGAAAGAAATTTTCTACTTGTGGAGTTCTTCTTACTCCACAACCTTTATCTCTTTCCAAATCCTTTTCACTCAAGCACCACTACTCTCAGTTGCCTCTTTAAAAAAAATAATAATCCCCCACCCAATTACATATAAAAACCATTTACAACATTTTTCAAGGATTATTGAGTCTTGAATTCTCTCCCTCCTTCCCTCCTCCCCAATCCCCCAAGCCACTTGAAAGGGTAAGCAATCTGATATAGGCATTACATGTGTATTTCTGTAAACCATTTTTCCATATTAATCCTTTTGTGGAAGGAAATTCAAATAGAAAAAAAATGTAAAGTGAAAAAGTTTACTTTGGTCTAGATTCAGACTCAGTTCTTTTTCTCTGGAATTAGGTGGTATTTTTTTTTTATCTTGAGTCCATTCAGACAGGTTTGAATCACTGGATTGCTGAGAATGGCTATTATTTACAGTTTTTCATTGTAAAGTATTACTGTCATTTTACAATGTCCTCCTGGTTTGGCTTATTTCATTTTTCTTCACTTTGTATAAGTCATTACAAGTTTTTCTGATCTTCTCCTGATTGTCATTTCTTATAGCACAATATTATTTCATTAAAATTATATATAATAACTTATTCAACCAGTCTCCAATTGATGGGTATCCCCTCTCTTTTCAAATATTTGGCACCCTAAAAAGAGTTACTTTAAACATTTTTGTACAGAAATCAAAACTATCAATAAATACATGAAAAAGTGTTCTAAATCTCTCATAATTAGAGAAATACAAATCAAAACAACTCTGAGGTACCACCTCACACCTAGCAGATTGGTCAAAATGGCATCGAAGGAAAATAATAAATATTGGAGGGGATGTGGGAAAATTGGGACACTAATACATTGCTGGTAGAGTTGCAAATTGATTCAACCATTCTGGAGGGCAATTTGGAGCTATGCCCACATGACTTTAAAAGACTGCCTGCCCTGTGATCCAGTCTTACCACTCCTGGGTTTGTACCCCAAAGAAATAATAGGGAAAAATACTTGTACAAAAATATTTATATTTGCACTCTTTGTGGTGGCAAAAAAATTGGAAAATGGGGTGGTATCCATTGATTGGGGAATGGCTGAAATAATTGTGGTAGTTGATGTTGATGGAATACTATTGTGCTGAATGGAATAATGAACTGGAGGAATTCCATGTGAACTGGAATGACCTTCAGGAATTGATGCAGAGTGAAAGGAGCAGAACCAGGAGAACATTGTACACAGAGACTGATACACTGTGGTAAAATCGAATATAATGGACTTCTCTACTAGCAGCAATACAATGACCCAGGACAATCCAGAGGAACTTATGAGAATAAATGCTATCCACATACAGAGAAAGAACTGTGGGAACATAAATGCAGAAGAAAAACATGATTGATAACATGGTTTGATGGGGATGTGATTGGGGTTTCCATCTTAAAGGATCCCTTAACTACAAATATGAATAACATGGGAAAAGGTTTTGAACAATGATGTATGTATAACCTAGGGGAATTGCTTGTCAGCTTTGGGAGGGAGGAGGGAAGGCAGGGAATCATATTTTAAATCTTTAAAAAAAAGAGGGAGAAAAAGTTTTTGTACATATAGATCCTTTTTTTTTTAATCTCCTTGGATTCCAAATCCACTCATGATATTACTGAGTCAAAGGATATGTACTGTTTTATAACCCTTTGAGCATAGTTTCAAATTACTCTCCTAAATGATTGAATCAGTTCACAACTCTCCCAACAATGCATTTGGGTCCCAGCTTTCCCATATCCCTACCAAGTTTTGTCATTTTGCTTTTCTGTCATAATAGCCAATCTAATAGGTGTCAGGTGGTAGCTCAGACTTGTTTTAGTTTGAATTTCTCTTATTAAAAGTGATTTAGAGCATTTTTGCTTGACTAGAGAGAGCTTTAAGTACTTTGAAAAATGCCTGTGAATAGCCTTTAACCATTTATCATATGGGGAATCATTTTTATACTTATATACGCAACTCATTTCTCTATGTATTTGAGAAATGTGACTTATTTAGCTTGTATTTTCTTGCATCATTATGATTGCTCTGTATCATTTTATATCCTATTCACCCCTGTTTAGTTTCTGACCTCTCAAATCTCCTCACTCCCTTTTTTTCTGTAGGGGAAGTATAGCTCTCTCTATACTTAATTGATTGTGTACATTCTTCCCTCACCTCATTAAGCCAGTTCTGATGAGAATAAGGTTCACATGCTCTACTCCCCAATTCTGCCATCTTTCCCTCCATTGTGACCACTCTTTTGCAGCTTTTATATGCATTTAGTTACCTCTATTCTATTTTCCTTTGCCCCTTCTCCAAATGCATTTCTCTTTCTCATGCTTTGATTTCATTTTTCAATATCATACCATCATATTCGTCTCATACCATCATGCTTTGACTATGTATACTCCTACCAATTTACCTAATAATGACAAAGTTCTTTGGCTTTAAAAGAATCATTTCCCTTTGTAGGGATATACCAAGTTTAACTTTATTGAAAGTCTTTTCATTTCTTTATCCTGTTTACCTTTATATTATTCTTTTGAGTCTTGTATTTGAAGGTAAAATATGCCATTCAGCTCTGCTCTTCTTATCAGAAATGTTTGAAAGTCCTCTATTTCATTTAATACTCATTCCCCCCACTTGAAAAACTATGCTCAATTTTACTGGGTAAATGATTCTTGGCTAGAAATCTAGCTCTTTTGCTCCATAGAATATCATGGTCCAGGCCCTCTAATTCTTAGAAACTGCTAAACCTTATTTTATCCTGATTGTGACTCAATGATATTTAAAGTGTTTCGTTTTGACTGCTTGCAATGTTTTCTCCTTGAACTGCGATTTCTAGATTTTGGCTATAACATTACTGAGAGTTACCTTTCAGGGATATCTTTCAGGAAGTGATTGGTGAATTCTTCCAATTTCTATTTTGTTTTCTGATGCTAGAATATCAGAGCGATTTGCCTTCATGATTTCTTGAAAAATGATTTCTAAGCTCTTTTTTTCATTGTGGCTTTCAGATAATATAATAATTCTTAAAATATCTCCTCTGGATTGATTGTCAAGGTCAGCTGGATTTTTGTTGTTGTTCTTGTTGTTTTAATTTCCTTTGGAACTATGACCAGGATCCCCTCATCCTTTATTGCTGCAAGTACTAGTATATGCTGGTGCTACAACTGTGCCTCCAGTACTATGATATGGTTCTGCTTACAAGCAAAATTACAAAAGTCTTGCACCTAGAGCCAACAAAGAAGCCATGTAATCTTCTTCTGAGCAGTTGTCTGAACCCCTTACTTCCTATGGCTGAGAGTTCCAGAAGCTTTGGCCATTGTTTCAGTTGTACCCTCAGCCTTTTGCCTTGATGGGGCCTGCCCTGGAACTAATCTCCATCTTTTTTAAATTAATTAATTAATTAAGAATATTTTTCCATGGTTATATGATTCATATTCTTTCCCTCCCCTCCTCCCTCCCCTCTTTCAGAGCCAATGAGCAGTTCCACTGGCTTTTACATGTATCATTATTTAAAACCTATTTTCATATTATTAATATTTGCAATTGAGTGATCATTTAAAGTCAACATACCCAAACATATCAATTATATGTTTTTCTTCTGTGTTTCTACTCCCACAGTTCTTTCTCTGGATAAGGATAGCATTCTTTCACATAAGTTCCTCTTGATTGATCTGGATCATTGCGCTATTGCTAGTAGAGATGTATATTACATTGATTGTGCCACAGTATATCAGTCTCTGTGTATAAAGTTCACCTGGTTCTACTCCTTTTGCTCTGCATCAGTTCTTGAAGTTCATTGCAGTTCACATGGAATTCTTCCAGTTCATTATTCCTTTTAACACAATAGTATTCCATCAACAACAGATGCCACAATTGATTCAGCTATTCCCCAATTGAGGGGCACCTCCTCATTTCTCAATTTTTTGCCACCACAAAGAGCAAAGCTATAAATATTTTTGTGCAAGTCTTTTTCCCTTTGGTCTCTTTGGTGGTATAAACCCAGAAGTGGTATGGCTGGATCAAAGGGCAGGCAGTCTTTCAAAGGCTTTTGGATATAGTTCCAAATTGCCTTTCAGAATGGTTAGATCAATTCACAACTCTACCAGCAATGCATGATTACCTCAGTTATGCCACATATTCTCCAAAATTTATTACTTTTCTTTGCTGTCATATTTTGTCAATATACTAGGTATAAAGTGGTATCTCAGAGTTGTTTTGATTTGTTTTTCTCTAATTATGAGAGATTAATACACTTTTTTGTGTATTTATTGATAGTTTTAAATTCTGTACATCTATTACTTCTTTCTTATTTATTTTTGGTATGATTTATCTAGATCTGATAGCTGGATGTTGATGTCTCCTACTAGTATAGTTTTACTATCTATTTCCCCCTTAAACTCCAATAATTTCTCCTTTAAAAATCTGGATGCTATACCATTTTGTGCATACATGTTGAATATTTCTTCATTGGCTATACTACCTTTTATCAGTATGTAATTACATTCCTTATCTCTTTTAATTAGATCTATTTTTACTTTGGCTTTTTTAGATATAATGTTTGAGACTTCTGCCTTCTTTTTCTCAGTTGATACTCAATAAATTTTCCTCTGGCCTCTTACCTTTCCCTGTGTGAGTCTACTTGCCTCAGGTGTGTTTCTTATAGACAACATATGGTAGGATTTTGTTTTTTAATCCACTGCTATGCTTCAATTTTATAGGTGACTTCATCCATCCCATTCACATTCAAAGTTATGATTACCACCTGTGTATTCCTCATCATTTTGATTTCCTATCTTAGTTCTTCCCTTTCTTCTTTCACTATTTCTTTCTACACCATTGTTTTGCTTTTAATCTGTCCCTGTCTCCCCCTCCATTTTATTTTCTTTCCAAGCCATTACCTTTTTATTTCTCTTTAAGATCTTTTAATCAACACCCCCCACAACTTTTCCCTCCCTTTTAATACTCCTCAATTCATTCACCTCCCTTTGTT
Source organism: Gracilinanus agilis (assembly GCF_016433145.1). Taxonomy (NCBI): domain Eukaryota; kingdom Metazoa; phylum Chordata; class Mammalia; order Didelphimorphia; family Didelphidae; genus Gracilinanus; species Gracilinanus agilis. The sequence continues at coordinate 83,693,620 of NC_058135.1, forward strand.
ATTCCCTCTCAACTTTCCTGTAGGGTAAGATAAAATTCTATACCCCAATAGATCTGGCTGCTCTTTCCTCTCAGAAGTGATTCCACTGAGAGTAATTTTAAGTATTACATATTACCACTCTCTTCCTTTCCTTCTTTTAATAGTATTCCTAATGCCATGTGTCTTTTTTATATGGTATAATTTTATCATGTTTTTTTTTTCTTTTTCCTTTAAGTTTCTCTTAGTACCACCCTCTTTTTTTGCCCCCAATTGTTTTTTTAATGATCAACTTGAACAACTTAATACCACAGCCTCTGCCTATGAATAATCCTTCTATTTACTGTGATAATGAAAACAGTTTTGAAGAGTTACAAATATCATTTTTCCATACAGAAATATAAACAATTTGACCTCACTGAAATCTTTAAAAAAAATTTTCCCTCTTTTTAACCTTTTCATGTTTCTATTGAATTTGAACATCAAATTTTCCATTACAAATTCTTTCCATTCAATTCTGGTTTTTTTCTTGAGGAATGCTTGGAGATCTTCTATTTTGTTAAATGCCCATACTTTTCCCTGAAAATATATAGTCAGTTTTTTTTTTAATTTTAAACCCTTAACTTCTGTGTATTGATGTATAGGTGGAAGAGTGGTAAGGGTAGGCAATGGGGGTCAAGTGACTTGCCCAGGGTCACACAGCTGGGAAGTGTCTGGGGCCAGATTTGAACCTAGGACCTCCCGTCTCTAGGCCTGGCTCTCAATCCACTGAGCTACCCAGCTGCCCCCTATATAGTCAGTTTTGATGGGTAGGTGATTCTTGGTTGTAGACCCAATTCTTTTGCCTTACTGAATATCATATTCCAAGTCTTGTAGTCCTTTAGTTTGGATGCTACCAGATCCTCTGTAAACCTGGCAGGGACTCCTTAATATCTGAATGGTCCATTTCTGGCTAATTGCTATATTTTCTCATTGGTCTGGAAGTTCTTGAATTTGGCTATAACATTCCTGGGGGTTGTCTTTGGGGGATTTAATGTAGAGGGTGACCTATGAATTCTTTCATTATCTGTTTTGCTCTGTTGTTCAAGAATATCAGGTCATTTTTCTTGAAGTTCTTGTGATATGATGTCAAGGATTTGTTTTGTTTTCTCCCAGGCTTTCCGGTAGATCAATAATTCTCAAATTTTCTCTCCTAAATCTGTTTTCCAGGTCAGTCATCTTTTCAATGAGATATTTCATGTTTCCTTCAATTTATTCATTCTTTTCATTTTGCTTTATTAATTCTTACTGCCTCCTGAGATCATTAGCTTCTACTTCACCAATTTTAGACTTTAAAGATTGATTTTCAGCTATGTTATTTTGATTTTCCTTTTTTGGTTTGGTCTATTCTGCTTTTCATGGCTTCCAATAGTTCAATTCTGTTCTCTAATTTGCTTATAACTTCATTTGATATCTGTGCCTCTTTTTCCATATGGACAATTTTGTCTTTTAAGCTGTATTTTCTTTTGATATTTCTTTCATTTCTTTTTTCCACTTTTCTTCCCATTTTTCTTCCATCTTTCTTATTTGGTTCTTGAACTTCTTTTTGAGTTCTTTAAGAGCTTGTGACAAATTTCTATTTGGTTTTGAAAGTTTGGATATGTTTGCTTGTTTTTCACTCTTCACAATAGCTTCTGTATTTCACTCTTTTTCTCCACAGAAATTATCCAAGGTCAAGAGTTTTTTGTATGTATTTTTTTGCTGCTGCTTTTTTTTCCTTTTTGTCACTAGTAGATTAGGGTCCCTTCATGTTGATTACTTTCTTAGCTTTGGTCTCACAGGGAAATCTGAGTGAGGACAGGTAATATGATGTTCTTTGTGTAGTGAGCTTTAAAGTGTTTTGCTTTGAGGCTATCTTACAAGCCCCTGCTACCTGGGCTCTGTCCAGCAATGTTTCTGCCCAAGGTCTTTGCTCCTCTGCCCAGGCTCTGTGCTCTTCAGCCTTCAGTCACTCAAGTCTCACTTACAAGGTTTTTCACTGCCCTCAGGGGTAAGTCTGTGGTGCTTTTAGCCAACCACTCAGGATTTAAAGACTGCCCCATGCCATGCTCTGACTCTGGTGTAGTAGGTGGTATGGGGGAAGGGTGATCAACTTGCCCTTTGAAACGTGCAGTTTTACTCCCTAATGCTGTGGGAATCCCAAAACACTGCTTACTTTTAAGGCTATGTCCCATGGGAGAGCCCCTTTACATGTCTTTTTTTTTTAAATTTTGATTTCTGTCCTTTTGAGACCCTTTGTAATGATCAGTTGGAAGGAGGTTCAGAAAGTTCCTGCAGCTAAGCTGCCATGTTAGCTCCACCCCTTATAATAGACTCCTAATTAGTTTCCCTGTCTTTCCCCACTCCGATTCACATTTCACACTGCTTGCAGCATGATTATTTTCCAAAAGGTCAGGTCTAAATTCTGAGTTGCCACCTAATACAAATCAGATTGGCTAATATGGCAGTAAAGAAAATGATAAATATTGGAGGTGATGTGGCAAAATTGGGACACTGATGATGCAATTGAAAACTGAACCAACCATTCTGGAAGGTTGTTTTGGAATTATGCCTAAAGGTCTATAAAACAATGCATACACTTTGATTCAGTAATACCACTACTAGGTCTGTATCACAAAGAGATGACAAAAAATGGAAAAGGACCTACTTTTTCAAAAATATTAATAGCTGCTCTTTTTTGTGGTGGCAAAGAATTGGAAACTAAAGAGAAATCAATCATTTGGGGAATGGCTGAACAAATTGTGGCATATGATGGTGATGGAATATTATTGTGCTATAAGGAATGATGAATAGCATGATTTCAGAAAGAGCTGGAAAGGTCTACATGAACTGATAATAGCAAAATAACCTGAAACAGGAAAACATTGTACACAGTACAACAATATCATGGAAAGATTAAAAGTGATAGATTTAACTACTATATACAATGATACAATGATCCAGGACAATTGTGAAAGGCTTATGAAAATGAATGCTAACAACCTCCAGTGAAAGAATTATTAGAGTTGTTATTTAAATGAAAGCAAATATTTTTGTTTTAACTTTTTTATTTGGGTATATTCACATAAAAATGAACAATATGTAAATTAAAAAGAAAAGCTCAGGGATAAATATTCCATTTCCCTACTCAATAAACATTTATAGCCTCTGAGATTAAATGTAATTTCACCTTTATCTCATCCTTTATAATTTTCTATTTTTATAAATTTTACAATACCCATAATTATTACTATATGAGTACATATATACTTTAGAAGAAGTAAGTAAACTAACTCATATTGGTAGATTCTGTTAAAACATTTTTAACATACATATTTAACTTATATCTAATATATTATATAATGTAATTTATATATATATATTACACATACTATAACTTATGTATATAATATATAATTATATATAACTTTATATATAATACATTATAAAAACATAATGGCAATGAGCCAAAATAAAAATATTGGATACCACTGATCTAACCAACTGCTTAAGAAAATAAGTTATAGAAAAGTTGCTGAACTGCATTGGTAAATGAAATTGTCATAGTTGTAGCTCATATAACAATGAAATTAATAGTCCAGGCCCATTTGACCTCCCCTTCTCCAAATGATATTATATAATTTTTTCACTATTTTCATGCCTGTCCTTTTTATATCACTAATTTAAACTAAGGATGAAGGTGTTGTTCAGAACAATATATATGATATGAATTTTGTGATAGCATCGATCAATTATGCAAGTTTTTATTGGANTCTCTCTCTCTCTCTCTCTCTCTCTCTCTCTCTCTCTCTCTCTGTCTCTCTCTCTCTCTCTCCATATATATATGTATATGTATATTTATATATGAGGAAGGGGAAAATAGGATTTACTAGATTTCCAAGAGGTGTAAAACAGAAAAGAGGCCAGAATTGCTAACCTAGAAAAGTAAATGATCTGCATATTATTTCCTATTTGCTTTGATCTGTCAGTATAACTCCTGGAAGGTGGGAAATACTTTGATCCTCTGCTGGTGGCCCTTGGAATAGTTACCACGGCCAAAGAATTCCTTATGAAATGCTTATCCTACAAGGAGTGAATCCTTTTCCTCTGGAAAGCATCACAGTTTGCTGAGAAGTCTTTCTATCATGTCTGAACCTGAAAGAGCTTATGCTTCACTATCATAGTCTTTGAGAACTGAGGGTCATCTCCATTCCACATTAAAACATTGTCTTTGTAGGTCTTAGACACAGAAAATTAAAGTTTCTGAAGTGTTAAAGATCATCCTAAAGGTAAGAGAGACATATGATAGATATGAGCAGCTTGGAGGTAATTATACTTGAGGGATTATACAGAGAAGTTGTGGGGGAAGTGGAGAGGATGGGCTGGTCACAAAAACAAAAGACAACTGATGAATAACCCATATTCTCTATTGGCATACTCACAGTATCAGAACTTGAGAACAGCTTCCAGTATAATGAATGGAAAACTGTGATGAACTTATAGGACATGAATATCTCTTTCATAGGATGAACTGGCACAGAGAAGTCACAACCTGTGCCATGGGAAGAAACATATTTGTCATGGAGATGACAACCTTGCTGGAGTAGAGGAGTCCATGAAATTCTAAACTTTTCATACAGAATGGGAAGAGAATGAAAAAGTGACCAGTGGAGCTTATGACAAAGCAAAGAATAAACAAAGATAGAATAGGGAAGAAAGCAGTCATGGTAGGAGCAACATTTTATTCCTCCAACTCTCACCCCATGCAGTGTTTTTGCTTCATTTTGGTTTGGCTTTTTTTTCTCCAGATTTATTCAGTTTAGAGTACTAAGAGCTCAAGACTATTGCATCATTTCCTTGTGTGCTAAAACAACAACAACAACAATAAAAAAACCCCACTTAGTTGGAGGGGTTCTCAAATACTTCTCTGGTGGATCATAATAGAAAATTCACTCAACTGAATCAATTTTAATTGCTTTGAATACCTATCCTTGTTATATATCCTTCTACTATGTCTCATTTTGTTGTAATGTTAAACTTAAACTATTAAGGACTTGTCTGGACCAGAACTTTAATAGAGATGAAAGTTAAATAGGATTTGGAGTAGCACCTACCATAGAAATAGAGATAATGTAAGGAAACACAGATCTTCTGATGTCGGAAGTAAGGATTGGGAGGAATCAGAGGTTAAAACATCTCCAGAACTGTAGAGTTTGGGCAGCTCAATAGTCACTTTTATTTTACATCCCTTGAAGTTACATATTGTCATGTGCTAGGTACCCTTAAGCTAGATAGTTTACATTTTAAATTGGAATGGAATAAGTTGCAGAGATTATTCAAGGATTAAAAAAGGAAGTTTACAGTCTTAAAATAAAAATGATACTCAAAAATATAAGGTGCTCAACTCAAATGGACATAATGCTTCTGATATCCAAAAGAATGGCTTCTGATCATCATAGCAAGATTTAATCATTCCTTTAACTTTGGGCATCCATCAAGAATAAAAGACCCTGAATTTCACATTGGAGCAGGTTTTTACATTCAGTTATGCAAACCAAAAACCAATCTACATAGCCTGAGGCCATCAAGAAACTGTAATGGCTTGAAGGTTAGCCTCCAGTTCAATCAAATCTTACCAAAAACTTAGTTATTATTTATGGAATGAACTAGCCTAAACTAAAAACCTAGTTGTGAAGAAAGGGTACATGAGAGACAATGATAAATATCACAGAGGATTTTCACAACTTAGTCTGAAACAATGTAAGTAGGGCTAATTCCTAAATCCACCAGCTGAATAAGCAGGTCAACTGGACTGAATCCAATTTGTTCCGTTTTAAATTCTGGGCTCTTTCCATTGGACCACAACATTTGTAAATCCTTTATGCAATTCGTATTAAATTGTTGTAGCATTTCAATTTAGTAATCAAAAGGTAAAGAAAATGTTCTAGAATTTTTTTGCATGTTGCAAATATATTATTCAGTGTTCATTATCTTAAAATTTGCCAAGAGACTATAAACTCTGGCAGATCTTCCTAGATGGGAAAGATTTTAAGGAGGAGTCTAGTAATCACTTGATTTCTTTGCCAAATCAGAGGTATATTAGCCAAGGGCATTTTGAGTTTTGAGGGCAAGTTTCTTTGTAAAACATTACCAAAGAGAATAATAAGGTTTTAAGCAACATTACCTCACAAGAGGATTGCAACTCCTTAGAAAATGAGTCCTTAGAAGAACTTGCTAATTGGTACACTAATGCATTGTTAGTGGAATTGTGAGTTGATCCAACCATTCTGAAAGGCAATTTGGAATTATGCCCAAAGGGCTTTAAAAGATTGTCTGTCCTTTTATCCAGCTATGCCACTGCTGGGTTTGTACACCAAAGAGATAATAGGGAAAAATACTTATACAAAAATATTCATATTTCAGCTCTTTGTGGTGGCAAAACAAAAAACCTGGGAAATGAGGGGGTGCCCATTAATTGGGGAATGGCTAAACAAATTGTGGTATCTGATGGTGATGGTATACTATTGTCCTGAAAGGAATAATGAATTGGAGCAATTCCATGTGAACTGCAAAGACCTCCAGGAATTGATTCAGAGCAAAAGGAGCAGAACCAGGAGAACATTGTATACAGAGACTGATAGATTATGACACATTCAAATATAATGGACTTCTCTATTAGCAGCAATGCAATGATCCAGGACAATTCTGAGGGACTTGTGAGAAAGAACGCTACCCACATCCAGAGAAAGAACTGTGGAAGTAGAAACACAGAAGAAAAACATATGATTGATCACCTGGTTCAATGGGGATATTATTGGGGATATTGACTTTGAATGATCACTCTATTGCAAATATTAGTAATACAGAAAGAAGTTGTGAACAATGATAAATGCAAAAGCCAGTGGAATTGCTCATTGGCTCTGGGAGGAGGAAAGGAGAAGGAGAGAGAGAAAATAAATCATGTAACCATGGAAAACATGGGAAAATATTACAAATTAATTAATTAAATAAAAATTTTAAAATAGAAAAAAGAACTTGCTATACTAGATCATTCTGAATTAATTTGTAAACAAAATTATCAGGGCAACAAATACACATGAAATAAAACAGGACTTCCAGCATTTTGGTAATAGTAGTGGGATCCCTACAGTTGGATTCTACTACCTCAAATATAACCTACTACTTTATGTGAAAAAGTTTCATTAAATATTAATGAAGTGGTGAAAAGTGACTGGCTTTAATCTCTATTTGGTCAGATGAAATCTGTGAGGGAGGTAACATATCTTTAAAGGCAATCTGGCATTAGATTTTAAAGATATTCTCTAGGAAGGAACTAATTTTTTTAGTAAAAAAATAACTATAGTAGATTGTACCTCTCTTCTAAGAAAAGATAACTGAAAAGATTTCATCATGTACATTATTATGTTTATTTTCTCATTTCTTTGAAATATCTATGAGATTATACATTTATCCACTACATAAAGGTCTATTCATGAATCAAGGATGGCTGAGTAGATATAGTGTGGAACTTGGTGTCAGGAAAATATGGGTTCAAATCTTATTGCATCATTCTATTAGCTTTAAGACCCTAGACAAGTTGCTTAATTTCTCTAGGCCCTCCTACATTTCACAACTATAAAATCAGAGTTGGACTTCATGACTTCTGAGATTCCTTCCACTTCAAAACCAATGATGCTCTTTACTTGATGACAATATTAGGAAAGAATAGATTTTCACAATAATCTATGGGCTTTAGCAGCTGATGTGAAATGTATAGAAAATATCAAATTTTCTGTGTCTGTTGAATAAAAATAAACATTTAACTTTGTAAAACTAAATGCAGCCTTAAACATTCTCCACAAACAAGATTTCTTCCACATATGTAAAAATCATGCAAAACTCCTTGACAGATTAACAATGAAGATAACTTTGCTCAATGATGTGACAAGTACCAATATTCTGTCAATTGAAGCATCAAATAGGCAGAAAAATGCTCACCAAAGGAATTCACTAGTATCATGGAAAGGATTTTATAACTTCTACATAGAGGAGGAATTAAGTATGGATGATAAGTCCCTACAGCAACTCCTGTTTATAGATGGTCTTGTGTCAATTGTATCAAGACCCAGAATACTCTCTGTCCTTCTCAAAACACACATTCCCTTCAAAGAAGTTTTCATACATAACATTATAATATATTGTAAGGAATTAAATTAAGGATTAGACTAAATATTTGAGAATTCTAATACTGTGGTTGCTGATTTTAAAATTAATACAGCCCAAGTCAAAAATGATTTTTAGTGGCTTTTATTTCCTAAAAAGGTGGAGAGAGCAAAAGTAGAAAAATATGAAAGAAGGTAGAGCAAGCAGTCTAGCTAATCTCCCTATATGTTTCTCTGATGTCTGGCTCAATTCAGGCAGGACTCATTAACCCTCTACCAGAGTACCCTCAGCTGGAGGGCTCTTTGGAGGACCAGGTGGTAAATAACCATGCAGCTTCCTCTAGAAACTAATCTCTCCTGAAGCCAGGAAAGAGTCATCTTTTCACTCACCCACATTATAGTCCAAAGGGGAAGATCTAAGAGCAGTCTTGCCAGATGCTAGAGTCCCAGCTCCATGCTCAAGAAGGTCCTCCATCAGCCTTGAAAGAGCTCAAAGACCTTGTGACAGGAAGTTTCAGCCTCTTTTAAAGACCCTTATTTACATCACTTTAAAGACCAATTGTAGTCTTTAAATTTGCTGAGGACTTCCTAGGGGACAGTCAGTTGCTTTTAGAGGTTCAAACCCCTTTAGTAAGTAGTTTGTGGGCTTCCCCTACTTTTTTTGTTAAGTAGGGGTGTATTTGCTTTTGTTGATTAAATTTAAAAGTAGGCAGGGGAGAGTTAATTCCATCTTCACAATATGCATATATGTTTTCTTACATATAATAATGCCAGTATGAGAAAAGAATGATTGAATAATATGCATTTTCAAATTATGTGCAGTTGGTTGGGCCAATAGTTTAGCTCACCCATCAATATATATGAATATATGCCTATATACATATAAATAAATAGACACATAGACAAATATAATATATAAATACATTTTTGTGTATATATGCATATACTTTTGTGCAAAAATAATATTAAACTTGGATTCATGAGATCTTAGTTTGAATCTTAGTTCTACTACTTAACTAGCTATGTAAACTTAAATGAGTTTCTTAATCCTTCTCATCTTGTCTCCACAGCTCTGAAATGAGGTTTAACTACATGCCATCTACAGTGATTTCCAGCTCTAACTTTTTGGTCCTGAACTTCTAGTTAAATATATTAATTATATTCATATGCTTGGATATATTTCTATTGCATATGTATAAAAATGGCTAACTCAATATACAATATACGCACTTCTGTGTGTGTCTATGTTGATGTAATTTCAGTACTTTCTACAGAAGAATAAATTGGAATCAAAATCTAATAGTAAAAGATATAGGTCTGAAGGCTATTTATGAAACTGTACAATGTATTTCATGCTCTCAAGTGGTTCCCTATATCAGAAGTGTCTCTTTTTAGTACTGCTGTTCCTCCAGTGATGTTACATGACTGAAAATTATTTAACAAAATTTTATCAGAAGAATAAAAATTACAAGTGACCCAAGGGGCAAAGGAAAAAATACCTGGTAGGTATAAGTAGGATGTAACATATTACAATCAATGGCTTCTGCATGAGGAGTGGCATAAAAGGTGACATTAAGGACTTGTAAAAATGATAGAGGAGGTGGAGCTAGTTATGCTGTGAAGAGTAATGAATAATGTGCCAATGTCCACAAAATATAAAAAGAATGAGAGAGAGGCCCCCAAAGTATCAGACAGTTCTTCTTTGGAAGATTTATGAAAAGACTCACATTATATACTATGTTACTATGTAAGGAATGGTCAATTGGTAAAGGCAACGTTGGAAAGAAGAACTAAATTTTATACTTTGGGTGAATTTTTATTTGTCCTAGTTGAAAGAATCACCACATTAGTGGGATCACATATCTAGTAAAGTTCTAAACTGTCATTAATTTTTAAAAAGTTGTACTCTAAGCCACTCCCCTCAAATCTTTACTTTTTTGTGTTTCTATAAATATAGAGATTCAGACTTTAATCTTAAGTCTAGTATGTTTGTGCTATTGCTATTAAACAATAATTGAATTCTAATCACTTGCTATATTTCATATTCAGAAATAGATTTAGTTGACCTTCAGGGGTTTTTTATGCAATAATTGTTAAGTTGTAGAATAGAATAATAGATCCCCTTTAATAAATATGTTTAAGAGAATCAAATAAAGTGCATATGGTTCAAGTGTAGAATAGTTAGCTGAAAAACCTATTCAGACTCATCTCTAAAATATCAAATCAAATTATAAAAAATAATGTAAAATGGTGGCCCATTAGTAAAGAGTAGCATCTATACTAATATTACTTTTTGCAGGGATTAAACAGCTGATGCTATCATTTGTCATTTTCACTCTGCAAATATTCCTTCTTCTGATGTGCAGAAATACATGAATAGGAAATCAACACATTACTTTCAATTACCCCAAACCAAATTATATAAGTAATTTGACATGCAAAATACTGTTAAAAGCCTGTTAGATTCTAACTTACATGACTTAATGTTCTAACTCTTGTATTGGGGGGTTGGGGGAGACAAGGAAGAGGGTATTATGTGCTTCAGAGTCATGGGTAAAATCCATCTCATTTTTTAAAATTAGATATTTGCTGAATTTTAGAGAACTTTTTCAAGCATTTAAGAATATGAGCTATTTCCCCAATTGATAGTCAAAAATATGAATAAAGTTTTTGGATGACAAAATCAAAGCTATAGATAATTATAGGCAAAAATGTTCTAAGACTTTATTGATTAGAGAAATGTAAATGAAAAAAACTGAGATATCATCTTGCCTCAGAGATTAGCTTAAATGATAAAAGGGGAAAATGACAAATGTTAGGGAAGATGTGGAAAAATTGGGACACTAATACACTATTGGTGAAAATGTGAACTGATCCAACCACTTTGGAGAACAATCTGAAATTATGCTTAAAGGGTTAGAAAACTATGTGTACTTTTTGATCCAACAATATTCACTAATATAGGTTTATTTCCTAAGGGGATTAGGAAAAAAAGAAAGGAACCTATATATTCTAAAAATATTATAGCAGCTTTTTTTGTGGTGGCAATGAGTTGGAAATCAATCATTGGGAAATGGCTAAACTAGTTGTGGTATATGATTATGATGGAATACTACTGTGCCATAAGAAATGAAGAATGGGTTAATTTTGTAAAAATATGAAAATCCAATTCAAGTCAACATGAATTTATTAAGCCCATACATAATACTGTGGTTAATAAGAGAAATAAAAATGAAAATATCAAGTCACTTCCTTCTTTCAAGGAATTTGGTTTATAGGGAAGATGAGACCCAAGTAAATATAAGAATAATGTAGATAGACTGTGATTATGTGAAGGATAGATGCAGACAAAGACAAAGTACTCTGAGGAATTTGAAAAGGGAGAAAGCTTGCCTAGCTCTGGGAATCAGGAAATGTTTTATAGATGACATGGTATCTGTGGTCTTAAATAGACTTCAATAGGCAGAAGCATTTGACAGAGGAGTTTATCCTGGGAATGGGAAATAATATGAGCATATGAGCAAAAGAATGAAGATGGGATAAGAAAGTACAGGAACATAGATGCTGAGTTCTCTTGCTCATCTAGATTTTGGATTACATGTAATAAATCAAGACAAGTTAAATAAAACTGGATTGATAGGCTGGAGTTATATTGTTGAAGGCTTTGAATTTGCTGGTAAGTAAATACTTCATTGGATAGACAATGGGGAACCAATAAAATTTCCTGAACTGCATAGTGATGAGATGGAATTGGAATATTAGGAAAACACTGATGTAAAAAAAAGAACAAATAAGACACTAATAAATTAACAAGGAAAAGGAAGCAAGATGATCTATTGAGAAGCTAGTCCAAATATCCCAGCAATACACAATGAATGCCTGAAATAGTCGTCTAGTAGGAATGGAAATGAGTGAAAGGGCACAAGATATATTATAGAAGTGGAATCGATCTGGATTTGGTACTTGATTGTATATGTGTGTAACAGAAGGATTAGTAAGGACTGATGATTCAAATTTTAAATCTGGGTGATTGGAAGAAAGGTGGTATTACCATTAAATATTTCACTAACCTGCTCTCTTTAAGTCCTTTTATCTTCCTGCACCTCAGTTTCTTCATAAATAAAGATAAAATTATCCATTTAACTTCACAATATGTTGTGATTAATTAATAAGCTAATGAATTGAAAAAGGCATCTTGGTGGCACAGTGAACAGAGTAACCAGTCTTAGAATCAAGAAGGCTCATCATCTGGAGTTCAAATCTGGCCTCAGACCAAGGACAAGTCACTTACCTGTGTTTGTCTCAGATTCCTCATCTATAAAATGAGCTGAAGAAGAAATGGGCAAACTACTCTAGTATCTTTGATAAAAATCCCTAAATGTATACACAAAGAGTCAGAGATGACTGAAAATTACTTAAATAGATAGGAAAGTACATTGAAAAGTTATATATATATATATATATATATATATATATACATATACATATTAAATGTATAATTAGGTAAAATTACTAACATTCTACTTTGAACTTTCATATCATCTTTGGAAGGCAGCTTTATTCTGGAAGTTTTGTAATGTTTTGCAATCAAAAACATTAAAATTCTTATCCAAAAAAGTGAAATAATCTAATATATGAAAGAAAATTATTATAAATGTTCCCAAAAAGAAACTGTATTACCACTACTCTTTATAAAATCACTGGTCACATATGAGTCAGTTCCTTAAGGGCAAAGACTTAGTGGGTTTTTATATTTTTGCTGAATCTGGAATACTGTCCTCTAGTATATAAAAGTCAAAGAAAGCCCATCCCAGATTCAAGGTAGTCTGTGAATTTATATCCTCCATAGAGAACAATATTTCACAAGCCCCAAACAATTTGTTTACTTTTATTCATCAGCCAGAGAAAATTATTAATTTAAATCAAAGTCATTTAATGAAATAGAAAAGTAGAAATAGAATGCTTTCCCCATAAACCTGGGGACCTCTCGCCTAAAAATCAATTAGTATCAAGAATAATAGAGGCACCCAGGGAATGCTAGTGGAAAGGTAAAATCATGGCAACCACATATGACTAGATTGCACAGAGACACAGGCATACACTAGCTGTGTGACCTTGAATAAGTTGTTTAACCTCTATTTCCTCAACTGTAAAATGGGGATAACAGGATTATTTGAGGATGAAATGTAATATTATTTATAAAATAATTAGCATAGTGACTGGCACATTGGAAGTACAAGAAATAAACTCATTGTTTTTTTTTTTTACTCTGTTGATTACTGTTATTGTTAGAAACATGTAACTGGGTAATATGTATGTAACATTAACTCATTCCTGTCTAGATACATGACAGCTCTGCTCCTGTTAATAATGTCCAATAGTTTTTATTGATTCTTTACCGCATACAGTCTCTGACAGGCAAGTAGTCTCTCCTAGGAAGCAGAAGGGAACAAGCATTTATTAAGCACTTACTATAATGCCCAGCACAATTAATCACTTTACAAAGAATATGTCATTTGATCCTCCCAACATACCTGTGAGTTAGGTGCTATTATTTCCTCCATTTTACAGTTGAGGAAGGCAGACAGAGATTAAATGATTTGCCCAGGATCACACAGCTAAGAAGTGTCCAAGGCTGGATTTGAACTAGGTTATTCTGGACTCCAAACCCAGCCCTCTTTCTACCCAGCTGCCTTTAGTCATGTTAGTGAAGGATATGCCCTCTTTTGGACCTGGGAATGGTATTAGTCCTACACATGCCATATAAATTACAGTTATTGTGGCTATGCTTAGCTGGGGATTAAACCTAAGAATTTAGCTCCATTTGCACCATAGACTAATCAATCTAATTGGTCTAGTAAAATGTGAATAGATGGTTCCTTCATCTCATACCAAAATTGTTTAAAATCACTCTCAGGACTGCAAGGAATCCTGGATTTAGATCCATTGTTCAATCTGTAAATGTACTGGCTACTTCTAACAGAATAAGAAGGAATCACACAAACACACACACAAATGCGGGTATGTGCGCACGCGCACACACACACACACACACACACACACACACACACACACACACATTTCTGTAGAAGATGCAAACCAGGTGGTGTGGAATAGCAAGAGAAAGATTACTGGCCTCGCTGGCGTTTCATGGGTCAGACAAGTGTTATTATATCTTGTGTTCTGTTCTGTTCTATTGCCAGCTGCTTCTCTCACTGAAATACTGAACATTTGAGGAGGGAATGTTCACATCCAACCTCTGGTGGATTGCAGCTGTGATCTGTGTTCTCATTGTTCTCGTCTCTGAAACTCGTTATGGCCCTCACATTTTGCCTATTAATTAGAACATATGAACAGTAACTGGCACTTTATGGGGAATTTAATAATAGATATTGAATATTAAAATGCTGGGTACAAAGATGCACCAGAATGTTGGAGTACTGAATGCACAAGCAAACATGACTTATTTCTGTTGTCATTTTAAAGAAATGACAAGTTTTCTCTTCTAATCCCAAAGAATTTTCTTTTTTTAAGAAATCAGGAACTGACTGGTGGAGAGCTAAAAGATGAAAGAATTCAAATGAATTGTCATTATCGTTTCAAAGGAACAAGAAAAATAAACTTTTTAATTGGAAGCATATGGCTTTGTTCAAAACCCTAGTGGACCAAAAGCAGAATCTGAGCCTGAAACTTAACATTGATTGATGAGGTCTTTTGGAATTTTTTTGTAACAAGAATAGTTAGCTAATATCTTTAAAGTTCATATAATTTAGGGTCCTACAAACTTCTAACTCATATGAACAGGAAATACAGTAGACAAGGATTTCTCACATATGTATGGTTCACATACACACTAATCTATATACATTGTCTTGTATAATTCCATTTTTGTTATTGTTCAGTCATTTTAGTCATGTCTCACTCTTCATGACCCCATTTGAGTTTTTCTTGGGAAAGATAGTGAGTGACACAGTGGGTAGTGTGCCAGACCTGGAGTCAGGGAGACATGGTTTCAAATCTGGCCTCATTCATTTACTGTCTGTGTAACCACTGGGCAACTGACTTAACTCTATTTGCCTCAGTTTCCTCACCTGGAGAAGGAAATGAAAAACTTTCCCAGTATTTCTACCAAGAAAGTCCCAAAAGTGAATGCAAAGAGTCAGGCATGATTGAAAATTACTAAACAACAATGATTCCATTGGGCTGAGGAATTAGTTTGGAAAATCCTCTCCCAACATAGTGATTTAATCCTAATCTCAGCAGTGGCATTGAAGTCCATGAAACATTTACATTGCATTTCTAAGTATATACATTATTTACTATATGATCTATAAAGTATTTACACTGCTTTGCCCCCCCCATACTGTATATATTATTTACATTCCCTTGTACTTTTCCCTGATTCAGGTAGAATGGACAATTTGATAGTCAATGTGGTCAAAGACCATCAACTGTAACCTAGAATGTGAAAATGTCTAAAGCTTTCCTGTATCCCCATCCTTGTCTCATCTTTCTGGTTTATGTCAGTCAAGGGATGCTAAATTTGCTCAGCCAACATTTTCAAAACAGATTTATCCTGAGCATACTGTAAACCTATAACTTAAGAAAAATTAGACCAGACATTCTTTCTTACCATCATTGAGACAGTAAGTTGAAGTTGAAAGAACATTGAAGTCAGGACATTTAGGATGGGATCCTGGTGTCAATATTTATTTGCTTAGAAACTGTGGATTGTGATTACTTAAAAACCTCTGTTTGAAGTAAAGGACCTATGGGTATTGGAAAATGCATGTAATGTTAGAATTGATGTGTTGGTTAATTTTACTGAACTGCCTTTTAAAAACTCAGTTTTAAAAAAATTATTATTATTCTTTGTCACAAGGGATGAATTTCTGAGGAAAGGAGACATATTTGGAAATAATGAAGATAAAAACAAAAAGATACCAATTTAAATATAATTGAACCTCAGTTTCCTGGTCTACAAAAGGGGAAGAGTAATACTAGCCATCCCTACTTCACTAGGTTTTGTTGGGAAATTGCATAAACCACCACATTGTTGTATTCTACTATTGTTTATTATAAGCACATTATCATTATTGATAATAATAGACCCTAGCAGTGATGTCACCAATATTTGGAACTAGCTTACCTCTGCCTAAAAGCATTAATTCATTCTGTTTATGTTAAAAATAAACTAGGATTTTCAATGATTTTTGTTTTTTAAGCACATTAATAGATTTTTCTTTCAGACTAAAGCATTTCCACAATAATTAGCTATTTTAGAGAATAATGTTTAGATGATATTATTAAAAACAATGACCAAATATATTCATATATATGTTTCATATATATGACTTAAATAATATATATTTCATATATATTATTCATATATATTATATATCTTAAATAAGTTATATGTGTTATATGTGTTTTCAACTAATAATAATTATAGTTCACATTTACCTGAGTACTTTAAAGTTTCCAAAGATCTTTGACATGACATTGCATACATATAATCTTATTTGATTAATGAATTACACGTCTATATCCATCAATAGACTCGTCATTACTCAATCTCTTTGAAACCTCCAATGGTTCAACTAATCTGTAAACTGGAGGGATTAGATCATTCAGAATTCGATCTCTTTTATAGGGTGAGAGGTGGAAGGATGAATTTTCTCATTTAGTTACATCCCTTCAAGAAGTTTAGTGGAAGAAAAGGATGACCGACATTGACAAACTCATGTGCAATGATTTAGTGATGTCATCAAATTAAACAGTTCAGGTGTATGTCTCTGCTATCTGATTTAAAATACATATTAATCATCATTTATAATATACATAAAAAGCACTTATGCATATATCTACTCACAAATATTCATATAGATATATTTACATGTGTGTACTTATAAATACACAAAGAGTATGTAGCTGACAAATGCATTTTTCACTCACTTAAAAACAAATATCAGAATCTCTTTTCTCTTTCTGGTTATTTTTTTTAACATATAAAAGATTATCCAATAACTATATTTGTAGATCAATGAATTTAAAATGAGCTAACTAAATGTCTTCTGAAGATATGTTGAGGAATCTTAATTTGAAACTCCAAGGAGGTATTGTAAATCATACCATTAATACTCAAATACTAAAATGGATTAATTATCTAATTGATTTGGGACTTCCTTTAAGCAATGTAGACTGTAACCTATCCATGCCTGCCCTTCCTCTGTGACTTGTGTCCCTGTCTCCAAACATTTTGCCACAGAGAATATAATAGGTCAGAGACTTTTCTCAGTTTCCCCTGATATTCAGAAGGTAATAGTGGAGTACTCTGGTTATGTATCTGTCATCTAATCCTCTCACCATGTGACCAATCCATCTTCTTCTTTCATAAAAATATTTTATTTTGTTATTTCTTGACTGTGTTTTTTCAAAGTTCCTTATTGGTTAATATATTGTGGGCTGCTCAAATCCACCTACTATTTTACTTTCTTTGTGATATTCATCTTAGTTCTTTAGTGGAAGTGCATCTCAGGTCTCATTACAATAAAGCAATACTGACCCAATGTTTGCACAGAGAAGATGGGTATTTGCTGTTGTAAAAAGCTTGGGTTCAATAAAAGAGGTTTATAGTTTCCCCAAAGCTGTCTATTTTCTCTCCTCCATTTCAACTCTTGGTTCAGCCTTTCGTTATCTGTGTGGTTTGTTCCAAGTATGCATACTGTTAAGCAACTTCAATAGTAAGAATTTATAATATTTTTTGGTGTGTCATGAACTCCTTTCCTTTGGCAATTTGATAAAGCCTATGGATATTCCTCTCTGAATATTTTAGATAAGTGTTAGAAGTCACTGAAAATAAAAGTGTAATTTTCTTTCCCATTCAAGTTCATAGACTTCCTGAAATCTATCCATGGATCTCATGAGGAGTGACATGTGGTCCCCAGGTTAAGAAACTCTGTTCTTTAGTGAGTACATTCAAATGGCGTTATATTCTGGACATCCTTTATGAACTCTTTCATAGTTACCGTGTGCATGGATATATCCTTTGAGGAATTTCAGATCTTTTCTGGGATTCTATACATCATTTAACTTAATGCAACTACCTAGTGTAACCTTCAAATCAGAGCATTAAAGTAACTAACCATCCACAAGGAATCATTTTTCAGTTAATATATGTTAAATTATTTTGTTAATTGCTTTTCCCCTTTTTCTTTATTTTCACTGCTTAAGTGAGGAGAGATAGATGCAGATATGAAGATGATAGAAAAAAAATTAAAGATATATACATATACATACCTTTAAATTCTACTTAATCTAAAGTGGGATCTAAGTCAGGAGCAACTATTTATATTAAAATACCCTCATTACATTTAAGCCTACTACTAAATCCCCTTTTGCTATTCATTTGCCCACTAAGGGGGGGATATACAATTCCTATGGAATAAGTGATGGATAGATTTGATTTTACATTTTATAAGGGAGATTAGAGGTAAAGGGAAAATGAATAGAAATGTGCAGAAAAGTTAGTAACTAATAATTTTGAATTTAAAAATAAAATGTGCATTGGACTATAGTAGGCAAAAAGCCAACATCATGGTTCAAATGACACATACAACTTGTATAATCTTATGCAACTTACTTAACCTCTCAATAATATTGTTGTTCATCCTTAATTTTTCAAAGAAGAGCAAGTGATGTCTTGTGAGTGAATTAGACTTAATTGAGACAAAATTGCCCAATGTCATCAACCTCGCCCTCTTTTCCAGTCACTCATGTCCAGTAGAAAGACAAAAATCAGGACAACTAGTGATGGCCTGGAATGCAGTGGATGAGTTTGGTGTCTTCAAAGTCGAACCAAGCTCTAAGTACTCCAGAGTGCCTGCTTCATTTGCCTTCATGGAAGTTGGAAGAAAATGTTCTCATTCATCCATTCCACTGGGGCAAGTGTGCACATGCTTGATGTAGACAGAATCCTAAATTTGGGTTTTGATGGGTTTGAGGACTCCCAGTTAGCCTCAATCTGATTTATCCTGTCTGCTGAAGTAATTTTAGCAGGATATAACTGTTGCACATGCTACAGCTTCTTGGAGATATAAGTGAGAAATGGGTGAAAGATGAACTTCAGTGATGAATGAACAGCCTTGAAAAGAGCTTAGCAAATCCTTAAAATAGAAGGTTCAGTTCTTCCAGTACAAGTGAATCCCATGAGAATATATTAATAGCATAACACTTGTCTACACCATTCATTGAGGGAGTTTGCTCCCTGAGAATTCCTTTAAATAATGAATCCAGACCAAATAACAGAAAGAATAACCACTCAATAACCACTCAGTGCTCTTGAGATAATATTTCCCTTCCACAAAAAGAATCTTGGTTTAGGAAACATCAGCCCAATGCATTTGGATGGCCAAAAAAGTCCAAAAGATACTGAAAACCATCAAGAAGTATATAGGTAACAAAATGGTAAAATAACATATTCCTCCCAGTAATTTATGCATCTCCACTGAAAATGTTGTTCGTAGTTCAGGCCATGGTATTTCAAGAACCATACACAAGAACTAGAAAAAACAAAGAACATGCCCATTACAAACAACTAAAAAGATCAAAGGGATGGAAAAATGTTGATATATGAATAAACCTGAAATAAGCATTTAAATTTTTTTTAAATAATGGTTTAAAAGAGAATTTGATAAATATTCATGAAATTCTGGAGGTTAGAGAGAGGAAAAGATGGACTCATTCATTAAATTATGGATGATTGAATCATGAGGGCCTCCTTGGAAACATGCAGGGGGTTGTTTTGGGACAAATGAAAGGAAGTACTTTGCCTAGCAGGCAGCAAATTAAGAGAAAGTCATTATTTAAAAAGTGTGAGGAAGAGCCACACAGTTTTAAAGCATCCACGTATATAAATTTTGCTATAGAAATCATCTGTGTGAAATCTTTCTTTAGCAACCAACTAACTGATATATACCTATAAGAATAGAATGACATTTATATTGTTATTCTCATTATAATTGAAGTCAGAAGGGATAGAAAAGTTACAGTTAAATATGAGGATGACTCAAACAGTCTCCTTGAGAAAGTAGATGAAAGAGTTGCCAGAGTTGGTTTCTTTAAGTTTCCAAAGAAAGAGCATCACTTTATGAAGAATAAGAAACATCATTCATAAGACACCTAGAGATTTACTCTGACAATTCATATGATGACTGTAAGCAAAATAAACAAATGAAAAATCCTATATATTATTGCAGTTTATGTACCAAAATCTTTTGTAATGGATAAAAAAAAGTAGGAAAATGCTGTGAAAGATGTAACAATTCTCCCAATCAAATAAAAATATAGTTAGTAAATTCAGTGAAGAATAGAACCTAGTGGAGAATAGAGATTATGGTTTGGTATAAAGAAATTGGGGATGCTTAAAAATTTATAGATTATTCAGAAATGCAATGCCTATGTATCATGAATACTTCATAAAAGAGAGATGAAATATATTGATATTGACCATCACTATTTCTTAGAGAAGTTTCACCAGATTAAAATAGTAAACACAATTAAAATCCAAGAAGCCAAATATATAAGTATATATATATATATACATTTGCATATATTATAATATATTTTAATAAGCAAACACTATATGTTTTTGTCAAGATAAAGATTTAGAAGGCAGGGACAACCACAATTCACGTTTGCTGAATATCACTGAGGAGTACAATAGAAGAAAATCAGTTGAGGAGAAGATAAGTCTGTGGATAGTTTAGCACAAAAAAATCTCCCAACACTGGATCATTCCATGACCATAAGTGAAAATGAAAGAGGAGAGCAAAATAGATATAAAATCAAACAGAATTGTTGGTGTTTCTATAGGAACCAAGTTTCACTTTTGATGACAGCAGAAAAACCACAATTTGACACTTCATTTTCTGATTAGTTTCCATTTCCGTCATGGGGCAAAGTAAAGGCCCCTTAAAAGAGAGAGGTAGAGAGTATAGCCATATGAAAAATACATCGAGGAAATCTATATTCTAATATCATGATTTTAAAGAATTCAAAGGATCAAATTTCCAAAGATCTATATTCATATCTTGTCAAGACATTGATAAGAATGCCCTTTGTTATAAAAGGTAAGAAGGTGAAGGAGTCACTAGGGGTCTAGGAGCCAGTAACCAGTCTAGCAGAAGATTGGGGTTGCTTAATGACAAAGGTGAGCAGCTTCAGCTGGGAATGAATTTGGTATAAGAATAAATTCAAACCCAGATAGCTTGGTGCCCAGAGTATCTTCACTGCTAGCTGTAGGCTCCTTTAAGATGTTAGGTGAGGTGGCCCCTCCCTGCTGAGGTAACTGCCTTCCTATTGGATGAGAGCAGAACCCAGCAGGAAGCGGAGACCTTAACTTCCTGGCTAACAATGGAGGCTCAGATTCAACCTCCCCAGTAACTCCGACTACTCAGTATTCCTTCTTCTCCCTAGTCTCCTTAGCCTTGATAGTATTGGAATAATCATAGGAATCTCAGATTAAGGCTAAGGGATCTATTTGAAACTGGGGAAGGGAAAACCAAGGTAAGAGGGCTTAGGTGTTATTAAGCTGTCACTATGGGCAGCTGACTGGTGCTGGCAAAGGACCTAGAAGGTCTTGGCAGTCTGAGGGCTGGCTGCCCTCAGCCAGAGGTAAATAGTCTCTGGCCACATATTATTTGAACCGCTAGCTACACAAAAGATGTTGATGGGTTGATCTTGAAAATGGTCCTAACCACTAGGTTATCCTATCCTAAGTTCCTACCCACAATCCACCACCCTTCTCCCTTCACCACCCAGGGCTCCAGGGGGAAGGTCAGGGGTAGCAAGTTGTCTGGGTGAGGTTAGGGGAAATCAGAACACAGGGTTGGGTTTGAAGGGGCTTTTTATCGCCACAGCCCAACTGCTGGTTAATACCTGGAACATGACACATACCATGCCAACATTCCATTCTGATAACTGACAGGTATACCTAGGCCAATATTGCAATGCAAAATCCCTGCACTACAACTTATAATGAATTAAAAGTTGGTGGAAAAATGAGAAATAGCCTTAAAATTTTTTTTTGCTTCAGATTCTATCATTTATAATTATTTCTCAATTAACAAGTATTTATTTTTCTCTCTGTCCTGTAATGAGGAAAGGCTAGAGATAGGAAAAAATTTAAGAGAAGTGGAAGGCTGTATTTAAGGTATATACTAGGAACTTAAGGGAAAGTATTTTCGCAGGCAGAAGGCAGAGGAGGAACAGTTTGGAAGTGACAACTGCTAGAGTAAGTGACTTCTTGTAGGAGGAGACTTCGGGTTCTTTTTGTTCAGAAGGGAGGAGGAAAGGTAGATTGTCAGAGCTTAGCTACCTCAATATGACTGTGGAGAAGGAGAAACCTCTAAATCACCTTTGGAGGTACTATGTTTGACTGGGAATATCTAGAAAAGGATCTGATCATACCTGCAGTGCTTTCCAGAAGGATTTTGTCTAAAAATCCTATCAGATTGGCTTTGAGATTTTACCTCAGGGGTCAGACACCCTGGGGTGGACAGCCATTTGAGAACAATCATAATGGGTTTTGGAGACAGCTTTTGAACTATATCAAACTAACAACTATGTGTCATAGATAGGTTGTTTAGTCAGCTTTTGGGGAACATGTAGATAGAAATAGGGAGCTCATAAGTTATCCAGAAGACCTGAAGGCTCCCTCTTGTGAAGGACATAGAGGGCTTTTGGGTGAATAGCTAGATCCCTTAGAGTTAGGGACCCTTTGTTCTGTCCTAACTGAACCTCAGTTTGAATACTCTCTTATAATAAAAGAGATAATGATTTTATAAATCAATTGTCCCCAAGGTGTTTGTGCAATTAACTCAGTGAGAGAAAGTGATTCTGCTTCACTCTCACTAACTGGAGGTTAGAAGACCTGGAGATCACAGCTGGGTATTCAGGGGGATCCCTAAATGGAAACTACCACTATCCACTCTGGGTCTTTCTCCCTCTCCTACTCTTTTTTTAGTCCCCACCTTACTGAGAAAGAGAAACAAAAATAAAACCTTGTAATGAGTACTGATTGTCAAGTCATACATATCCTCACATTGGCCATGTCCAAATAATGGATATCACATTCTATACCTTGAGCCCATCAACTCTCTGTAGACGAATTGGCATTCTTTATCATTGACTCTGATATTACAACTCCTTGTTGTGTTTATCAGTGCTCTCAAGTCCTTTGAAATTGTTTATGGAGCAAATATTATTGTTATTGTATAAATTATTCTCCTTGTTCTGTTCAATTCACTCCTCATCAAGTCATAAATATATCTATATATATATATGTATATATATATATATATAAATTTCTTTGACAACTATTTTTTGTTGTTGTTATTATAAGGTACATTGTTATTCCACTATAATTATAGACCATAATTTGTTTAGTCATTCTCTAGCTGATAGCATCTCATTAGTTTCCAATTCTTCTATGGCCTATATCTCTACAGTTATTCAATTGATAGGTATTGAGAAAAATGGTCTCATAGTGTTTTTCATTTGTCTATATAGAAAAGTTTATTTTTTAGAGTGAAATGAAGACCTAAAGGTTCTTCAGAAAAAAAAATAATGTCTTAGTATCATAAGTAATGCTTTAGTAATATATCCACACAGATAAGTTCGTTCATTAATGTCAAGCAAGACATGGAAAAGATAGAGAGGATAAGGAAAAAATATAATCATATAACAAATATTCAAGTAGGATTGGAAAACACATACTCAAAATAGTGGTTCATTGGCTAAGCCATGAAGAATGTCCTACTTAAAGCCCAAATGGAAGGGGAATGAAATATAAGTTGTAGGTTTCCCAATGTGCTCCTCTTGCTAAATTGCATATTTTAACTAAATATTATAAGGGAACTTCAATGATATCCATGGTCACATAAAATAGAATTAAATTAGAAACCACACAGGAAAATCTAAGTGACCTTAAAGAGATAATAAGGAAAAAGACTTGTACAAAAATATTTATACCTGCACTCTTTGTGGTGGCAAAAAAAAATTGGAAAATGAGAGGATGTCCTTCAATTGGGGAATGGCTGAACAAATTGTGGTATCTGTTGGTGATCGAATACTATTGTGTTCAAAGGAATAAAGAACTGGAGGAACTCCATGTGAACTGGAATGACTTCCAGGAATTGATGCAGAGTGAAAAGAGAAAATTCAAGAGAACATTGTACACAGAGACTGATACACTGTGATACAATTGATGGTAACGGACTTCTCTACTAGCAGGAATGCAAGGATCCGGAGCAAGGCTGAGGGACTTATGAGAAAGAAACCTAGCTACATTCAGAGGAAGAACTGTGGGAGGAGAAACACAGAAGAAAATCAACTGCTTAAACACATGGGCTGATGGGAATATTATTGGGGATGTAGATACTAAACAATAACTCTAGTAAAACTATCAATAATATGGAATTAGGTCTTGATTAATGATACATGTAAAACCCAGTGGAATTGTGTGTCGACTAAAGGGGGTTAGGGGAGTTTGGGGAGAGGGAAAGAACATGAAACATGTAACTACAGGAAAATATTAAAAAGAAAAATAAAAAAAGAAAATGCAAGTGAATGAAAAATGTATTTTCCTAAATTAGGTTATTTAGGCCCCTGAATTAGTCCAAAGAATAATAAAAGTATATCCAGAGTATTATGCTTTGCTATCCAGTGAATGCTAAAAAGTCTGGAAAATAGCCTCAACTGTACTAAATACTTCCCCTATGGAGAGTTTCTGGTGAGATGGGCACAAGAAGAAACAAAGAGAGGAAGGCAAAATGGACTACGATATGCACCATTGAAGATAGTACCCACTTATCAATAAAAGTAGCCTTTTTGAAGACTTGGTAAAAACTCTCTATGTGTAAATATTTTTATCTATCTATAAGATCAATAGATAGATAAAATAGATATAAATATATAGATATCTATCTAAATGTAGTTAAGTATATGAAATATATATAAAACAAATAAATAGAAATTATTTCTATGAGTTTAGATAATATTAATATAAATAATTTTAAAATTATGATGATCTATAGATAGAAGTTTGGAATATTTGGAATATAACCTTTCTGTTGTTGTTTGTCATTCCTACTCAAAGAGGATCTATGATTTCACAATATTGGGATAAGAGTAGAGTGTGTTCAGCTACAGCTGATCAGCCCAATAAAAAGGCTTTACCGCAGGTTGGGCATAAATGTTCCGTTAGAACATTTGGAATGGACATGTCTAGATTTGCACATCTCATGTTTCCTTTATAGCACTTTGATTCTGTTTTTCTCATGGAACACAACACATTCTTTAATGTAGGCATGCCCTTCTGGGCAGTCCTGGGCAAGCATCTCCCATGTCTAACAATTGATACTAAAGTTCTTCAGGGAGACCTTAAGAGTGTCTTTGTACTGCTTCATCTGACCTCCATGAGAGGGCTTTCTTTGCGCAAGTTCTCTGTAAAACAGTCTTTTATGTAAAAGTACATTTTGCATTCTGGTTATGTGGCCAGCCCATCAGAGTTGTGCTCTGTGCTTTAGAGTTTGAATACTTGGCAGTTCCGCTCAAGAAAGGACCTCAGTCTCCTGTGCCTTATCATGCAAGGTAATCTTCTGAATTTTCCCAAGACAATTCAAATGGAAGCAATTCAATTTCATGTCATGGTGCTAGTTTACTATCCAGGTATCACAGACACAGAACAATAAAATCAGCACATTGGCTCTGTAGACTTCCATTTTGGTATGCAATCTATTACCTCTTCTCCCCAACACTTTATTTTTGGTGCCTCTGAAACACTAAACTAGCTCTGGCGATGCATACATCAACCTCATTGTCTCTGCCGACATGCTTAGAAAGTATAATGCCAAGGTAAGTGAACTTATTGACAGCATTCTAAATGTCTCCATTTCACATAACTAGCAATTCAGTGTATAGATGATGCAATGCTGGCTGGTGGTGAACCTCTGTTTTCTTATGTTGATTGTCAGGCCAAAATCAGCACAAGTGGCAGAGACTGCATTGAGTTTACAGTCATTTGCAAACACAAAGTCCTATACCACCTCTCCCTCTACTCAAATCTTGGCTTGTAGCCTTTTCAAGTTAAATAGTTTACCGTCAGTGCAATAGCTCAGCTTGATGCCATTTTTGATCTAATTGAAAGCATCTGGCAACATCACAGAAAATATCATGCTTAGATGCATAGGGGCAAGCACACAACCCTGATTCACTCCATTGGTGCCTGGGAACGTGTGAGAATACAGCCCATCTTTGGTACCCATGCAAACATGCCCTCATGAAAATGGTATATTAGTAGCTTTGCCAGGCTATCAAAATTCACCATGATTTTCCACAAGCCCTCAATACTGACAGTATCCAAGTCTTTAGTCAGGCCCATGATGGTTCTGTTCAGGGCTCTGTTCTGCTCCTGGTCTTTCTCCTCAAGGTGTTGGGCAGCAAACTCCATGTTGACTGTTCCCTGGCCCTTTCTGAAGCCACACTAACTCTTGGGTAGATGACCACCTTCCAAGTGTAGGATCAGCTGATTAAGGAATACTTTGGCAAAAATCTTACCAACAATGATTACTTTCCTAATATAATGATTAAATTGGGATTTTGACTAAATAAGAGAGTTATAAAAAAGTGGTCATTGATTATTATTCCTTTAGTCAAGAAAAACTATTAGCAACTTTTAGCAATTTTGTTTAATTGGAATATTAGTAAAAAGAGGGAAATGTGGAAGGGAAAGAGGAAAGGAGACTGCCTAGTCTACCCTAAAGGCTGATCCAGTGAAATGAAGCTCACTCCCCAACAGAGTTCCAGTCTCCATGTGGGAATCCTCCTCACTCACCACCAAGATGGGCCGGATCCAGACAAGGTCCCATTGCAGAAAAACCCTTGTGAGTTAAGCTCACTGAGGCAGCAGTGAACCCAACAAGAAAGTGCCCAACTCCAAGAAGCTCCAAAGCTGAAATTCGAAGTCCCAAAGCCAAAAACTCTAGTTGAAAGGCCCAAAGCTCCAAGTCGAAGTCCAAAAGTCCCAAGGAGCTATCCTCCAAAGAAGAAGTTCAAAGGAGAAGATCCAAGAAGTCTCAAAGAGAAGACTCAAGGAGAAGTCTCAAGGAGAAGTCCCTTGGACAGAAAGTTCAGGACTTTTAATAGTCCTTTTTCCATGTCACTTCCTGTTCCTTCCCCACTTTGGGGGAACCAATCACAGTCTTTCAATTTGCCTAGCATTACACTTTCTTGTATTTGTATAAGCAATGTTTAGCACAATAGCAGGCATGTAGTAAGCATTTAAATGCTTAGCAATGCTCTCTCTTTTCTCCCTCTCTTCCTCCCTCTTTCCCCCCTCCTCTCTCTCTCTCTCTCTCTCTCTCTCTCTCTCTCTCTCTCTCTCTCTCTCTCTCTCT
>NC_058135.1:83721558-83749331 GCF_016433145.1 Gracilinanus agilis
TTTCTCTCTCTCTCTATCTCTCTCTCTCTCTCTCTCTCTCTCTCTCTCTCTCTCTCTCTCTCTCTCTCTCTCTCTCTCCCTCTTTGTCACTCTGTCTCTCTCTTTCCCTCTTCCTCTCTCCCTTTCTCTGTCTCTGTCTCTGTCTCTTTCTGACTCTCTCTCTCTCTCTCTCCTCTCTGTCACTCCCTGTCTTTCTCTTTCCCTCTACCTCTCTCTTTCTCTTTCCCTATTTCTCTCCCTCTCTGTCTCTCAGTCACACACACACACTCACTACTTATTCACTCATCATTAAAGTAAATTCATTCCCACAATGGATAGAACACTGGGCCTGCAATCAGGAAGACCTGAGTTCAAATGTGGCCTCAAATATTGACTCTAGCAGTATACAGTGTTGTTGTACGGTATTTAGCCGTGTGTGACACACAATGAGTGGTCTATAAATGTGTTTTTTTTTCCTTTCCTTCATCTGTTTCTTATGTCTGTTTTGCCTCTGTCTCTCTTTTTCTACTTCTGTCTTCAGCCTGTGTATCTCTGTTTTCTTTTTCCTATATCACAGCCAGATTTTACCCTGTGCATTTTAAATTCATTTTATCTCGTATCCCACTCATTCACACCCTTCCCCCTAGGTTTCAGCTAAGTAATCACAAATTGTTCATAGACTGAAGAATTAATATTCTCTTTCTACCAGGTATGATGTACACTTTACAAAGCTTTATGAAGGCAGTGACATGACCTAATGATGCAATTTTAGGTATTAGATCAGATTAGAAAGAAGGGCCTTTTGGTGCCACTCATGGCACATTGTATAAGTGGGTACTGATTCTGCCTACACAAAGAACTACCCTTACTAAGCATCAGATGTTTCAGGGATTTCCTACATGACCTTGAGGAATACTATTCATTAGTACTTTATAACCGCTTAGCTAGTTATTCCTCAGATACTTCTTAGATATGAAATTAGAAGAGACTAAAGAATGAAGTGGTTCAGTGCCTTCTTCAAGGTCAAAGGGTGACTTAATAGGGAAGTATTCAAATTTGCCATCTGATTTTGCAAGTTGTTTATAGCCACTGAGCCAAACCTATTCTCTAGAGAGAGTTTAATGAATTGGCAGGTTTCCCCATGTATAAACTGGGGATTTTGTGTAACTGAATTACTTATTATTAAATATTCCATAAATATGTGTTGATATATTCAGAATATATACTGCATAGCTATTTTTTGCCTTGAGGATAAAGTATAAATTCAAAGAGAAGTTGAAAAATCATCTCTAATTCCTAGAAAAGTAACTTTTTCCCCTTCTATTTGGTAAACAGAGATGACATTTTATTCCATTTTAAATTAGTTCTTACAGAATTTTCTTGTAAATACACTTAGTGGTGGCAAATCTTTGTCCTTCAAGAGAGGATTTGATATTTGTGGATCTACAATGTTTATTCAGAATCAAACTGGGGGACTCCTTATCTCCTCATTTTTTTTGCCCTTTCCTCTGTATAGTTGCCAAAATAATTTACCTAAGACACAGTCTGACCTTGTCATTACCCCTGCACCCCCTTTAAAAAAAAAACAACCTTCAACAACTCCACATCTCCAATGAGTTTACAAATTCCTCATTCCTCTGAATTTACCAATCAGAAATGAGAAGCAGTGTGGTATAGCGGATTAAGAGCTAGAAGCTAGAAAGACTTGGGCATTTGGGTAAAACACTTAGCTCTAAAGCTATAAATTGCAGAGAAGGTGCTGATCTTTGTTGGGAGAGGAAATTTCCTCATCTAGGACTTTCTTATAGCAATGGAATGGCAGATCCTGTCTCAGCCCCTATTTGCCAATATCTGTTCATTTAATATTTCTCTTGAAGGAATCTTAGAAGTAAGAAGTAACATAATTCAAACTCTGCTGGATCAGCAATCCAATCTGCAACATCCTTGACAGTGGTCATATAATCTTGTACCTATAACACTCCAATAATGGGGAAACCATTAGCCATGGAGAAGTGCATTCTCCTTTTGGACAACTAAAAACATAAAGTTTCCTCCACACTCCATATATTGAGTATACATCTGTTCCTTCCCCTCTACTCCAGGTATCAGCACTACTCTTTCCCTTTTTAAAATTTTTATAAATATATTTTTCCATATTACATGTGGGTAACAATTTTAATAATCTTTCTTTGGACACTTTGTGATTCATGTTCTCTCCCTTCCCCCAACCCTAAATCTCTTCCTTTTCAACATCCACCATTGCTGTCATTTCTGTATTCTGTGGCCATTAAAAGAAATCTAATCCCTCTTCCATATAATAACCCTTTAAATCTTGAAGGAAAGCTATGTTAACCATTCCTCTATCCCCTGCAACATTTTTTTTTTCTAGTCTAAAGATCTCCTATTCCTTCAACCAAACCTACTATCATAAGGTATCCCAAAACTTGACCTTCTGGTGGCCTTCCTCTGAACACCCTGCAAATTCTCAATGTCCTTTCTGAAGTGTGATGCTCAGACTTGACTACAATCCCACAAGTTTACTCTACCTCTCTAGGGCAGAGCACATCTGGAAGATTGTGTTTCCCCTTTTAGAAACTGAATCTATTAAGATCACTCAGACCTTAGCTTTCTTGGCTTCCATGATGTAATTTTTATCTCAGATTGAGGAGCCCAACTCTAACCAATGCCTTTGTCTGTTTTGTACATGAATGTCTTTTGGTTAAGTGGCATTGGTCAAAGACACTCAAGGTTATGTCACTGATATCTTAACCAATCTCTTGTAATGAGCCTTGAATCTTCTCATCTACTCTACCGATTGTGTGCATGCTTTCTCATGACTTCCTGCATCTCACTTCAGTCCCTTGAACCTGTGATGCTTTTCTGATATAGCCTTGATCCAAAGGCTTTCCACATAAATATGAATTCAAAAATGACTTGGATAATAAGAGCAGTTGGAGAATTTATCTAGTTTTAAGAAAAAAAAGTATAACCTTTTTTTCCCAAAGTCCATTAATTTACTTCATTAGAGCTAATCTATTGGCGAGTGTATTTCACATTCTGATATATGCAGGCATTTTTTAGAAGATGAGTCTGCTCAGCATCCATAGTGAGGGTGCATCTAGAGATGTATGGGTGCTGACTGGACCTGTGATTTCATTGGTCCGCTTGGTAAAGAACTTACTCTCCTAATGAAGATTAGCATCCTCTTTTTGTCTTCCACTCTCAGATAAGGAACTGGAACACGAAGAAGTTAAGTGATTCACTCAGAATCACTAAGACAATTTATGTCTTAGGTGGGACTAGAACCCAGGTCTTCCTGCCTTCAAAGCACACATTCCGCACTTTATTCCACACCTCCTTTTGTAAGCATGCACATAGAAGCTGACTTCCCAGTAGTTATTAATGTAGATAATCATAGCATGTGTAAAGCTGATTCCATTGTCCACTGCTCTAATTTGTTTAAATAGCTGTTGTCTTATTTAACTGAGTCATTCGTTCCTATCAGGAAGAGAGGACGTCGGTCTCCAGCATTTCCTTTTACAGGGTCTCGGCTTCGCTTAATTTTCTCCGCATAGGAATCTTTGTTTTCAAGTTACAAGTTCTTATACAAACTAATGAAATGAGTATCCCTTGCAGTACAACAAACAAAGCCACTAATTTAATGAACTACTAATTGCTGTCTGCTGCCAGAATTAGTCTTAGTTTAAAACAGCAGAATCCCCTCCCGGTGGGTGATTACATTATATAAAATAGACGATTTAAAATGGCTAGCAAGCTGTCATTGAGGGGTACGAAAGGTCAACGAATTCACGCTGCGTGACCTCTTTGTAGGTTTAGTCCTTTTGATCACAGAGCAAGGATTTCCTGTGGCAGTCTTGCATGGATTTGCGGGAGGCAGGACTTCTCAGAGGGAGGGACGGAGAGGTGTTGAACTCATCCCCAAGGCTTCGCTGAGGTCCACTTGGGCATCACGCTGTCTTTTTGGCTCACTGTTTGCTAGAGCGAGTGAGACACATTCAGATGGCCTGTCAGCATCTGCTCACATTGATGGAATAACTTTGGGATTTCTATGCGATAGAACCCCAATATTGCTCATTAGCCACCACCAGTGACAGCTGGCTGTCATTTCTTCCTTGCCGGACTGTGGTTTGGAGAGTAGACACCTTTATTCAGTTACTGTGTAGAAATAGAGGGGAAAATGTGTTATGATTTTCTTTATTCCCTCAATTTGTGGATAGAAGCCCGGGCAGATGTCGGTGGCTTTTGCCCTTTGAGAGCCATAACCTAATGACCCAATTATATCAAAAGAACCAATGTGGTACAATGAAAAAATGACTGACTCTGGAGTTAGATGTCCTGGATTCAAATTCCACTTTTTCCCCCTTAATACCTACAACCTTGAATAAATGACTTCAACTTGCCAAGTTTATTCTCTCTCTTTCTTTTTTTAATGAACTGATGCAGAGTACTTGGCACATAGTAGTTACTTAATAAATATTGATTGATTGATTGATGCAACTAGACAACCAGTGAAGTTCCTTCCAGCTCCTGGTATCTTTTGTGCTATGACTGATTTGTTTTCTAGTTCTAGGACCCTACACTGTCAAAAAAAAGTGCCAAAATTTAAAGCATAAAATAGAATTGAGCAGTTTTCAGATTGACTATAATTAATTACACAGTCAGAGATTCAGCTCTACGTTTTTATTCTTACCCATAGTTTTAGTGAGGCAGGATGGTGCAGTGGATAGAACCGACCCTGAGGTTAGGAAGATCCAGGTTTTAACTCAGAAGCTGTCTTTCTCACTTTAGGCTCAGCATTCTATCTACTGCACCACCCAGCTGTCTATGGAGTCAGGAATACCAGAGTTAAAATACTGATGCACCTGCTAGGTATATGACCCCAATTTTGTCTCATTCCCTCAGCTATATGTCTATTCCAAGGGGTGAGGAGGTAATAGCCCCTACTTTATAGGGTTGTTGTGAGGACCAAATAAAGTAGTATTTATATATTTAGCATAATATAGGCATTTAATAAATGCTTCTCTATCCCTCCTGCTTTTTGACTCTGTTTGTTCAGCTGTGAATTGAGAGAGTTGGACTCAATTATCCCTAAGATCCTGTCCAGCTCTAACTCTATGATCCTTTGATCCATCACAACCAATTTAAGGTAATTGCTGAAATAATTCAGCTCCTTAATTATTTCCAAGAGTAAATTTTAAGTACTGAGAAGGGAATTTATTTATTTAGATTCCAAAGGGACTCACTAGAAAATTACTTTTGAGTTTATTAAGTACTTTAAAATATTGAGATAATTAAAACTCTACCTCCCTGAATATCTCATTGGATTCCAGGGGCCAATAGATTTTTTTTTTAAAACTCTCATCTTCCGTCTTAGAATCAATACTGTGTATTGGTTCCAAAGCAGAAGAGTGGCAAGGGCTAGGCAATGGGGGTTAAGTGACTTGCCCAAGGTCACAAAGCTGGGAAGTGTCTGAATCCAGATTGCTCTCAATCCACTGAGCCAACTAGCTGCCCCTTCATTATATTTCTTATGAAGGCTCCTGAGTATAATTTCTTCTGTGGGTTTTCTTGACTTTATGTTGTAAAGGGATAAGGAGAAAGCCTGGAACTGTGATTGTATTAGTTTAGATTTCTAGGTAAATAAATTAGCTGTGCCAACAACAGGGTGACACCTTCTTAGAAATTTATATTCTGAGAGTGTGCTAGTGCGCTGAACGTGAAAGGTTAAGTGATGTGTGCAGTATGTACTAAGAAGAGAACTTGAACCCAGGTCTTCCTGACTTTATAGTCAGCTTTCTATCCACTATACTCCTGTTCTAAAAGGTCAGACTCAAATATGTCCCCAGTACAATTTGAGATCTTATCTTTTAAAATAAATGAGACCTTTTCAGCCAAAGGAAACAGATCCAATCGGGAAAATTTGAGCTGTCAAACTCTGCAGTCTGAAATAGCCTGTGTTTCTGGTAAAAGTATTGCCCTTTGAGTTTGAATAAAGTGATGGCCACAGAAATTTCTCTTTTTAGTAATCGTGCTACAGATACTTATAATATGGACCACCTGGGGCTCTCGGACCAGCTGTGCAGCATCTGAATTTTCAGTTAGGGAAGAGTTGCATGAGAGTCACCGCTCACAGAGCAGACCATTTTGAACAGCATGCCTTGTGCATGTGGACAGGATTTCAAACCTTCCTACCTTATGTTACTCTGCCTCCAAATGTTCTTTTTCCCTTGACCTTGATATTATTACAAATAGCTATAACCGTGGAGATGATCTTTATGTTTTAGGAGATGGACAGAATTAGCCAGCAAGGTAGATAAATAAACTCTTATTACATTTAAAACAATTTGTGCCAGTGCCAGACCCACCCCTTGGTCATAAAGAAGAGGTCTTGGATGGTTGCCGAGTCCAAAAGGCCATCTTTTGTATCTCATTGATTCATAAATGGAAAAAAAAAACTCTGCAAAATTTGTTCAGAATCAAAGGTACGTCAAGAGAAATGGTGTCTACGAGGGAAAGGCAGCACAAATAGGCTCTTAGCAGCCAGAAGTATTACATACCCAGAGGAAAAGATAAGCTTTCTGTACAGATGCTAGATAAGCTTGCCAAGGAACCATATGCTGCTTTTGGAAGAGTTTTTTTTTTTTTTTTCAGTTTGGCATCTGGATCCTGGAATTATCATTCAATAGGGAAAGCAAAAAGGCACATGAAGATGAGAGATGTACAATAGTGTCCACACTGCACCGTAATCCAAGCAGCGAAAAAGCGATTGCAAAATGCCATCTCAAATGGAGGAAACTATGATTTGTTTATGGGAAATTTGCTTCCGTGTTTCTAGTTCTTACAAACTAGAACTTCTGAGCTGGAGCAGTACATAGTAGTGTGGGAATTGGTTAGACGATGTACCCGAAGGGGGAAAAAAAAATACTTATTTAGGGTAATCTGGCAGGTTGAAAAACTATAAACAAAATAAAGACATTCTGCAGCACAGTTAGAATCTTTTCCCCACTCATTTTACTGCTTTCTTTCCAATTATTGCTTTACTCTGTGGTTTTTAGAAAACAGAACATTCAATGTTGCAAAACTGAAGATGTTATATTTAATTAAGAGACAGCAGAGTGTTGTGTTTAGAAAACCTGGGTATGGATTTGGAAAAACAAATTTGAGTTTATATTGGGTCTGTGACAATTACTAGCTCTGTGACCCTAAGAAAGTCATTTATCTTCTGCTTGTCTCAGTCTATTCTCTGAGATTTATCTACTAAGTTAATGATGAGTTGAAATCTCAATTGAAGAAAGGAGTTACATACTAAACAGCCTGCTGAGTCTCAATTTCAAAGGTAGACATTGATAAGCATCTTCAGGAACACTGTAAAATATTCACAGAAATTGCATTAACTTTCACAATTATCGTTTACTCTGATTAAGGTAGACACTTTGTAGAGATTTTTTAAAAATTTAAGCTGTTTTTAATAAAAATATGCTTTCAAAACATTATGGCAAAATATTATCTGATGGCATGGAAAAGATATTGAGACTTCATATTATTTAAAGTAATCTTAAAAAAGAAATAAATCACTGTCTTATCTTCACCAATTCTCTTAAAATGCTATCATTTCCCTCCTCTCTCAGGTTACCTTAATTCAGGGGTCTCACAATATAAATGAACATCATCTCTAGTACCAGCTGAATTATCACCTTAGATGCAAAAAAAAAAAAAATTGTTCATCCAAGTCTCCTGGGGGTTCAATGGGGTACATGGGTTGGTTTTTGAAATGAATTTGGAATTGATGGTTGGCACAGATTACATAGAGAGGTCCTTCAGTTCTCACAGAGAGAGAGAGAGAGATCAGACAAATCCCAGGAAACGTGTCCCCTTCCCTTCCAACTCACACAAGAGAAGGCAAGGGAAGAGAATAAGCATTTATGTGGGATCTACTATATTCCAGGAACTGTGCTAAGTGTTTTTTACAAATATTATCTCATTTAATCCTCACAAAAATCCTGGGAAGCAGGTGCATTTATTATCTCATTTTATAGCTGAAGATACTGAAACAAATGGAAGTTCAGTGACTTGCCCCAGTGCCACACAGCCAGTAAGTCTCTTAGGTGAAATGTGAATCCAGGTCTTTCTACCTCCAAATCCAACTTTCCAATCACTTCACCATCGGCTTCCTCTATTAGACAAAATCGAAGATCCATCAGGTAATTTACATAATTATAATTTATTTTCATTTATTTTGAGATCAGTTCAAAACTCCAGATTCAATGTTTTTACTCATTAAATTAGCTTCCTCATTTGTAGAAAAAATACTAGGACACACAGACACACAGTAAAATAATTGTAACAATGATAATAATATTGCATTATTGAGTAATATAAGATAAAGTATATATATTTAGACTAAATCTATCCTATAGAATGTAGAGCTGTGACTCAATAGTATCCAATTATTTGTACTTAAGTAGAGAAGAAAACTAGGGGCAAATTTACACCATTCATTAATTTCTCCACATTGTCTACATTAATCCTAAAAAAAAAAAAATTGCTGAAGGTGGTGCCGTTTTTGATCCACCTTTGTGGCTGACTCAGGTAACTAATTAACAAGACCAAGTTTTCTATGCTTGCTGTGAGCTAATCAGTGACATAGGTCAGATGATTTTCTTGAAAAAGACTTAGTAATTTTCATGATGCCAAGCCACTGGGCAGTCCTTACTGTAATATTCAAAAATTAGATAGTATATAGATATATATTTAATGTGTGGTCACCAGGAATCAATCAGATCTAAATTGATTCCATAATTAAAACAGAACCAAGTCAGGATGGGTTTATGGTAGTTTATTTACAATTGGGAAGGTAGAAAGTAGGGAAATAGAGAAAGGGAGAGGCTGGCCCAGGGCCAACAGAGGCCTGGACAGAAAGAGGGTTAAAAGGCTAATTAAACTAGGCTACAAGCTGCAAGACCTTAGCAATCAGAGAGGAAAGAAACCTACTTGAGGTAGAGACTCTAGAAACGCCAAGGTAGGCCAAGGAAGTCAGCCTAACTTACCCACATGACAATTCAGAAGGGAAGCTGCCTGAGGTCTCAAGCCGAGATCCTTCAGCACCAAGTTCAAAGCAGGAATTGCCCCAACAGGAAGTTACCATCATACTTAAAGAGATAGTGTCTTTTGTCACTTCCTGGGGGTCCACCTCTAATTCAAGTGGACAAATGGCAGTCTCTACACTGTTTTGGACTGTCCAAAGGGCAGTCCCTTGTTCTTGATTTGTTACTTATTGTCACGTGTAGGTAACTCATCTCCCCCCTCCATTAAGGAAGGTGGGGATGACATTATCTCTAGTGGCTAGAGTTTTAACTAAGAATGGGCTTGAGCTAATTCCATTTACACATTGCAATGGGTCAGAGCTTTCCTTTGCCCTCAAACACACCCTTACTTTAATAGAGGGCCACATATTTTTCAAATGCAACAGAAGTTGTCACTGCTACAGTAAGGAGTTCTCCTTCTGTATCTGGTTTCTAATTCAGTTGCATAATAGAAGTCTAGGAAGGTTAAATTCATAATGGCTTTGTTTACCTGTTACTAAAACATCCAAAACATTCCCTCAATTGGGAGAAAAAAATCAACTTTACCACTTACTTGACATCCATGCTACAGACAAAAAAACTATCTGATTGGCTTCTTTTTGAAGGGATGTTAAACCCACTCACATAGTCTGAGTGGAATAGATACAAATCTGAAAAACACAATTGTTAAGTGAACTCTTTCTAGTTAATTGCCTCCTTTTTAATCCTTGACCTGTCTCAAATGCTTTTGTCTTTTATGTAAGTGATTCTTAATCTAACACGAGATGGAGCATGGTACATAGAAAGCTTTTTTGTAGTCAGGAAGATCTATGTTCGAGTCCTCCCTTTTACACACACTGAGTGGTGTCATCTGGGCAGGTCACTTAGTTTCTCAATGTCTCAGGAAAGTCTCTAAGACTTTACTTTGCAACGATATTGCCAAACTAAACTGGAAGAGAAAATTTTTCTCGGGGAATTCCCTAAATTGATAAAATCATAGGTCAAGTTTAAAAAATGCAAATAAAAATAAAAGCCTAATGTAAAATTTTCTCTTCAAGTCCTATTGTGTCATTGGATGGAAATAAGCCTGAATATAATATCTGACACTTCAGAGGATTTGAAACTGGAAGGGAACTCTGAGGTCATGTGCTCTTACGCCTTCATTTTTACAGATGAAAGAAATGTAGCCCAGAGAGATTAATTCATTTGGTCAGCAAAGCAAAAAATGAATCAAAACTATTGTTGTTTCCTCTTTGCTAAGATACCTGGCAGACATCTTTACCATTCTTGGTATCT
Organism: Gracilinanus agilis; assembly: GCF_016433145.1. Classification (NCBI taxonomy): domain Eukaryota; kingdom Metazoa; phylum Chordata; class Mammalia; order Didelphimorphia; family Didelphidae; genus Gracilinanus; species Gracilinanus agilis. Next base: position 83,731,917 of record NC_058135.1, read on the forward strand.
GACGACCACTCTGAGTTCCGAGAATCTTAGCATGAGATTCCCTCCACGGTGATGATGGGAGCAGGGGAGAGGGCAGCATAAAACGACTCCCAAAGTCAAACTATTAATTTATAAGCTGCCTCAGTGAAAAAAGTTGCCATTTAACCATCAAACAAGAGTGACTTCTCTAGCAATTAGCAATAATAATAATGATGATGATAGTCAGCATTTATATAATCCTTTGAAGTTTATAAAATATTTTACAAATATTAACTCTTTTTATCCTCACAACAACACTGGGGAATAAGTGCTATTATTATCTTCAGATTATGGAAAAAAAACAGAGACAGACAAAGGCTAAAATCCTTACCCTCGATCATAGGACTAGTGTCCGAGAACATATTTGAACACGAGTCCAGTGCTCTAGGTCCCAATTCTTATCTAGTGTTTGCTCCACTTTACCATCTATCTTCCTCAACTAGATTTTTGAAGTGTGAAAGCACTATACATTCCAAAGTAATCAAGCTAGATCAATATAATACTGATACAATTGTTTGAAAAATCAGAAAGCCATTTGTGCCACCATGTTTGTTTCACACAAACCATCCTTCGTTCATATTTCATATTCCCTATTAATTTATTATTTCACTAACATAGATATTCCTTCTGTTTGCACAAATCATAAACCAGCTATGTTTTCTCATCCTGTCTGAATCTTGTCCATAGTCTATCAGATATTCACAGAGGATCTACTCAATCAATCCATCAGGATGGATTCATTACATGCCTACTAAGCTTCAGACACTGTGCTTTATCCCAGGGATATAAAGACAGAAAATGAAACCAACAGTCCCTGCTCTCAAGGAACTTACTCTATAATGGGGGAGACAACCCATTCCTATGTATACGTGGAACAGATACAGAACAAATAAAAGGTACTTTTATCCATTCCATTCTCTTTTCTATAGTCCCACTGGACTTAGCTGTTCCCTAATTTTTTTATCTATCATCTTTCAATTCCCCTATTAAATGTTTTCGCTTTCTTCTTAAATTTCTCCAGAATATTATGCCTGGATTTTTATTCTACCAAGTTCTTTTTACTTTGAATTCTTAAATGTCTACATGTTGTATTACTCCTGGGGAATATGATCTCCTTAAAAGAAGAAAAGTAGGACAATTTGCATCTGTATATCTTCAGCACCTGATATATTGTCTTGTACATAGTAGGCAGTTAATATTTGTTGGAATGAATTAAATTGATTGTTTCATGATGGCAAGCTAACCACTTGATAGAATGAGTTGGCTGAACTGGCCTGTTGTTTTCTTATTTTGTGAGTATATGCCTCATCCAACCCTTTGCCATGATGCCTATCTAAAAGGAAAACTCTTTCTACTGACAAAATAATTAACCTTAGTTCCTCTCAAACCTTTTATATCTCTAGGTTTTGATTGTTTAATAATATCACACTGTGCTTTTCTCTCACGTGGATTGGCACATAGTAACTTCCTGAGGGTGAGTGAGAATTTCCAGTGGCCTGGTAATAAAGAATTTTTATTCAATTTGTTTCTTCTATAATGGGGTTGAAGAATAACACAAATGACCCAAATTTAGAAATAATTCCAAAATTCCTGCTCTCCTTTTTAATCTCTGTCTCTATTTCTCTCATCATTACAACACTGAAATACATTCTTTTGAATTGGGGAGAGACCACCAGAGGAACAAGTACTCCCAGCCCTTGTAATTTAACTTTTGGGAAAACCAGTATAGCAGATAGAATCAGATTCCTCATTTCCCTGCACCCAACAACAACCCTGTGAGCAACAGGGACTAAATAAAAATTGTCCACCCTAACTAGACTTCTGCAGAGGCCTTGGAGAGATGGAAGCTGGGTGACTTTTCTGGAAACTAATCTCTCTGTGTTCAGGGTAAGCAAGAGAGAGAACACCAGCTTCTTCCACTGAGTCAAATGAAGAGATGCAGGGGCTTGGTTTTTTCTTGCCAATGTGATGCTAAGGCTTCTGACACATGCTTTGATCCAAAATACCTAGTGATTGAGAAGATCTGATGTGAAATAACAGCTACAAGTGATGTCTATTTTTGCTGAAGTTCATTTAGGGTTTTTTTTTTTAAATCCTTACTTTCTGTTTCAGAATTGACATGAAATATTGGTTCCAAGGCAGAAGAGTCATAAGGGCTAGGCAATTGGGGTGAAGTGACTTGACCAGTGTCACATAGCTAGGAAGTGTCTAAAGTTCTATTTGAACTCAGGACCTTCCATCTCTAAGCTTATTGGGCTTTAAATGAAAAAAAAAAGTGATATTTTATCTCATTCCATATAAAATATACTTAATTTAAAAAAAACCCTTTAACAGAACAAATAATAATGTTGGAGCCTAAAAAAGGCCAAATAGCCTAGAGAATTCAAGACTAGACTTAGTAATAAGACACAAAGTAAATAGCGGTGGTCCATTTCTTTAAACTGACAGGTGCAGATGGGGTTGAGGGAATGGCAGTTATTTTCATCTTTGGGGGGTTTACACTAGAAATCCAGATGGAGAAATCTCATGTTTGGGGTTCTGGAAACATATCGACTTTGACCTCCTAGTCTGCCCTCTCTAGTATTGAGTATTTAAATTTCTTTCCCCTAAGCTTCAGGTAGAATAAAAGTTTGTGTCTAAAGCGCAGAGGGCACTCAATTGCTCAAGCAAAGTTTCAAAGTTTTATTATTTTTGTCTTTCTCCTGCTATTCATACTTGTACGGCACACAACAGTTCTACATTATGTCTCTAGGTTATATGCTGGGTCTTTGGTGTCTCCTACTAGATTTTTCAATGCCTGCTTCCTTTCTGCCACCCAAAAGCAAGTTATAAAATTGCACTCTGGGAATTATATATATGTGTGTGTGTGTGTGTGTGTGTGTGTGTGTGTGTGTGTGTGTGTGTGTGTGTATTTACAAACCTTCCTCACTAGTCACAGAAACATGTATTTTAGTATTTATTAATGGAAGGCAGCACAGCATCCTATCACTTAAAGAGCATGTGCTGTGAGCAAGGCATGTTTTATGTATGTGGCCAAAGGCAGTGAGGCAAAAATATAGTTGATTCTGGTGCAAAATAAAATATCGAGCACATTGACACTGTGTGAAAAACTCTCACTTGAGCCAACATGTTAAAGAGTAAATTGTGGCCATCCTGGTGACACAGACTTTGTCTTCTTTCTGCCCCCATCTCCCATTCACACACACACTCACACTCACACACACACACACACACACACACTCACACACACTCACACACACAACTCACTCACACACTCACACATCCCAGACATTCAGCAGAGTGTGGGAAATGTTTAAATGCATAGGAAACAATGAAAGAGTCCTCCAGCCTATCTTCCGTTTTAATATTGCCTCCTTGCAGATAATTAAAGTCCCTGGAGAGAAATTATGACAGATCTCACTCGGAGCAAGGATCTTGCATCTTCCCATCGATGTTGCTTCCTCCTTTACTGCAAAGGGTCCATCAGGCATCAAGTCTGCCCTGAGATGGGCCTGTCAGAGGGAGGTAGCTGAAGACCCCTCCCTATAGTCATCCTTAAAGACCATTTCTTAAAAAAAGTTAAATGCATTAACCTTGTTCTGATCTTGGGCACATCTCTGCAAAGCCATTCATAGGCAGCGATAATTGAAAGGTATGAATTTTTATATAGATTTAGCTGTTCAAGTATTTTTCCTGAGGCAAAGCCAAAGGCTAAACCTGTGCCACATGTGCTGCTTGCAGAACTGGAGGCTGTTGTGAGGCTGCCCCCAAAATGAACAAAGAAATCATGATTTCTTTCTTGGGACGATTCATGTGACATCACCCCCTCCCCCCTCCCAGCCTACCCTGTGCATTTTATTCCGTTTCCCCCATGAAGCTACTAAGAAAACTTTAGATAATTTCTAAACTTTATTTTCTAAAATGTAGTTATGCATTTGGATACTGTTCACAGACTCTTTGATAAGCTCCCCCCCCATGGCCCCCTTCTTCTTCATGCTATGATTTTGCTTTGCATCTGATAGACTATCTTCGATGAAATGCTGCTTTCGTAGAATTAAATTCTGCTCATAACCAATACCATTAAGATGCCAAACATTCCATGGATCAATTGCAAGACAGCAAACATATTGGAAGCCTGTCTTAAATGAAAACATATATTTAACAGAAGGCCCACAAATATTCCAGGGCAAATCATTTGGAGTTTGATTTACGGAAATGCTGGTGGACTTGACCTAATAAGACTATTACGGCAAATGAGCATTGTGTTTTATTCACTCATTTTGTAGGCCTGGATGTCCAGGCAAGCCTCAATGCAATGAAGCCACTGCAGCCCCATCATTCTCAAAAGGGTAATGATATCAGCAAAGCCCACCTCAGGATTGTTGTCTTTCAGATCCTGATTCAGGAGCCATTCGGAACTTGCCGATCTAAACGTCTTTCTTCCTCTGAATTTTGACTCTCCAAAAGTCCACCAATATTATATGAATCACGATGCTACAACTTGAAGCTTCTTAGAGCTCATAATTTACTTTTATAAAAACCTCTTCACTCTTTTCTTTGGTTTGTTTTCTGTTTTTATTTTCTGATTGGCAGAATCATAGACAAAAAAAAAAAAATTAACTTGGCTTTTTCCTCTGCTTCTTAACTTCCATTACAGATTATTTCTCTACAATAAATTATAATTCTCTAATAGTGCCTCACAGACTTAATATTTTCATAAAATAGAAATATTTGAAGAGAAGATACACTTACAATTAGATTGAGAATGTAGTAAATTTTTCTGTAAAGGGGTAAAAAGACAGAAACTGTCAAGTATAATCTTGATAACATTACTTAAAGCACAAAACCTTCAAACCCTCTCAAACCACAAACCAGCAATAACTGCAACATTCTCTTAATGAAAAATATTTTATCTCATGAGCCTTTCCTCTATCAGAGTATAAAAAACAATGTGGAAATTCATACTTAAGTTTGCTTGTATTTTTTTCTTAGTCACCAGAACATTGCTTTTGTTATGTTTACTGTTCTCTTCTATCTAAGAATAATTTGATAAGAAATTAGCTAAAAGTGAGCCTTAAATAAAATGTGAACATTCTTGAGCTAAAAAGAATTTAAATGGGATCCATGATTTTTATAATTTACCTTTTAAAAAGTCATGTCTTCCCCTATTCACTTTTTGTTTCAAGGGGGAAAATATAGTCTGTAACTATATCCGTTCACCAGATTAGTAAAAATTAAAATTTGACGAAATGTCTTATACTGACCTTAAACACTGCCTAGAGAAGCATATAGCTAATAGTGTATCTGATCAGATTTGGAATGAATTTAATTATTTCACAGAAAAATCAGTTATTAATATTATTGGTTTCAACTTTGAGGGAAGTCTCCAGTGAAGTGACCCAGGGATCTATGATTGATTCATACACATTTGACATTTTTGTTGGTGAAGTGGATCAAAAATGGATGGTAGTCTTATAAAATTTGCAGACGTCTAATTGTGGAGGTTTTGAAAGACTGGATTAAATATCATGAAACTTTGAACCAAATCTAAAATGCTAAATTTACTGGTGGGAAATATAAAGTCAGATTTGAAACTTAGAAAAATTGTGTTCACAAATACAAGTTCTTAAATAGATAACTAAATAGCAGGTCATCTAAAACAAAGGTTTTAGTTGGTCACAAATTCGGTATTAAACAGCTCTATGATTATTTTTTGTTTGTTTGTTTACATCTATAATTTTATCAGTGTAGTTGAACTCCTAGTAAGGAAAATTTCTTTAATATTGAGGAATTGGATATGTATCTATTAACTTCTTATTTTACAATAATTCTTAGTGCCCTAAGAGGCTATATGACTTCTCCACAGAAAGACATGGTTTGTGTAGAAGAAAGAAATGAGAATTTTATTTGGGTCTTTATCACTATATTTTTAAAAATTCCACAAAATACCAAAAAAGTTTTTATTTATTAGAAATTCACAATTGTAATGCAATTTTAAGTGTTTGTAAATCAGATGGAAGGTCACAGTTGCAATGCAAAGTGTTTATTTACTTTGACTACATGTGTTTATAGACATATATGACATACACAAATCAAATCATTTTTTCTAATTTTATATCAATATTAAAATATAAGATTTTTCCTTGTACAAAAGAGATTCTAGTCTAATAAAACTAATATTGTAACTGACAGTACTAGTTCTCTTTCCCATTACCATGACAAACATTTTTATATTTAATTCTCAACAGATATTCAAATTTCTATACTAAATGAAATCTGTACAGAAATTTAAATAAATTACCAAAATATGCCTAAAAGTCAAATAGTTTGCTTTGGAGATAATTATGAAGACTTTCAAAAATTGATAATTAAGTTGGAAGCACAACTTCCATTTTAAGCTTTTAATACTGATAAATTTTTAAATACTTATAAATTAAAAAAAAGGTTTTTGACAATGTTACTCTTTCTGGACACTAGAAACCTTGAAGATTGACATTTGGCTAATGGATAGTCAGGTTAAACCATTTACTATTCCTACCACACTTTCTCCCAAATGACAACCCAACCTAGATCAAAGAGATTAGATGTCAGAAAGAGACTGTGATGGATTTGAAATTAATTTGTTTACAATTCATTCACATATTTTTGTGAAATGTATTTCTATTATGAATATGTATTAATTTCTCATAGAAAATGAAGGTACCAAAGAGTAATCTTAATTTTTAAAATATCATTTCTTTGTTTTCTTTTTTAGGGACAAACCAATAGGCCTTACTCATCAAATTATAACATACCATATGTCCCAGTTGAGGTAAACTTTTATTTTGGTGAATCCTAAATACCTAAAGTTTAAAATCTCCTCATATTTCCATAGACTCATTGGTTAAGTGACCATATTTTAGGGTTAGTGATATTGAAAACAAAGAGATACAATGGAAAGAGTCACAAGATCGTTGGCAAGTTAGATAAAGCTATACATTTCAGTGCATTATTTTAGTTATTTTTCCACAAAATGGAAGTTATTTTACAGACTTTAAGTGATTCTGTAAGAGATGTTCTGAAGAGCTCATTGAGATTCACTTCTTTTGTTTTTGGAAAGTAGGACCAAACCTAATCCAATTTCTCATGGCCGCCAAAGGTGGTTTTGGCTTCTTGAAGGTTAATCACTATAAAGGTAGCAACATAGCTATGAATTCAATTCTGTTTTATTTTGTTTTGTTTTCATTTTGGTGGGGCAATAGAGAAACTTTTAAAAATTCTCTAGTTAGAAGGTTGGTGAAGTTATTTTAGCAGAAACTTCATGGCCTGGTTGCTAGAGTGACTTTTAAATGTATTGAATGATGTGACCAAAGAAGAGAAGACAAGAATGGAAGGGAAGAAGAAAAAACACTAACTCAATAAGAATAATAAAAAGGTATGTAGAGTCGAAACTCTGCATCAATCCTCCTTTTGAGAGTTACTGTAAGCTTAGATTAACTGGAGGATGCCAGCACAGACTTGCCAGCTAAATGAAGGCTATCATTTAATGAAAGAAGACATTAGTGAGTTAAAGATCTTCATTCAACACTCAACCTTGCTGAAATTTGAAAATTAGTTGCACTGTTCAACAGAAGAGAGCCCTAGGAAAGACATCATTTAACAGAGTATGGGTTCATTAGTGGATCTTTTCTACAGATATGTTTGCTGTAAATTATCTATTAGATTTAAGGGATTATCAGATAGTGTAATAAGGTATACTGACCTTTAATATTTAATGGTATTAATATTTTTCCACTAGTTGCTAGTGGTTATAGATAGGCTCTTGGGTTGGAGGTGATCCTTTAGTTTGTCAGTTGGAAATGACTGGTCTTAGCAGTTTAAGGAAATTCTGCTCAGACTGAATTTATAAAAAAGAACTATTTATTATAACTTAAAAATCTTAGGAAAGAGAAAGTAAGAAGAAACAGAAAGAAGTTATTGTAGATATATTCCCTATAACTAAATAATTCTAAATCTATATCCCCCAAAAATCTGTCTCGCAAGAGACAACTTCTTGATTACCAAAAAGCAATCTTCCTTACCTCTATACTATCTGACTACAAATTACATAATCTCACTTTCTAAACCTATTTCCAAAATCAATGCACTTAATATTAAAAATCCGCCATGCTCTCTCTTTCCAGTAAAGATCCAAAAAACTGTCTCTGTCAGACCACAGGCTTCTGACTCTTCAGTAGTTGCTCTCTGGTGTCACCAATAGGGGGTAAAAATGAATTGAAATGGAAAACCAAGGAATGAAATTTAAATTTTGACATTTTGAATTGAAATTAAAATTTGAGTTTAGAATTTGAACTAGATTCACCTTCTGGGTTTGAAAAGTTTTACTTTCATTGTCTTTATAGAGACCAAGTAAGGGTCAGGCTACAATATCTTCAGTCCTAATAACCAAATCCACCTAAAGGTAAAGTTATTGGAATTTGCTATGAATGGCTACATTGGATGGGACCATCTTATGGGATATGATTTTGAGTTTTATTCCAAGTATGATTTTCAGGACATGGACCCAGCAACTCCTCTGCTCTCTGATCAGGCAAACTTTCAAACCTCCCTCAATATTCAAGATGTTTTTCCAGACTGTCTCTAAAATCTTCCACATGAAATCCAAGGGAAATCCTTCACCTCCTTACTCTTGAGAGAACCAACCCAAAAGTAACAATTAACTTCCAACATTCCCACCAAACATTATTGGAAATTCTCTTAAAGAAACTCCAAAAAGATTCTAGCTTGGTCTTAAGGTAACTCTTCAAAACCTCTTTCTCTCAGCTGGAGAGTTTCTTATAAGCAACCTTATTCTCTAATTAACCAAATCAACTAAAATATTCTTATAATAGTGAGATATTAGAAAAGATCTTCATGACTGAAAATGTTTTGAATTAAGGAAAGCTATTTCTTTATTTCAAGTAGCATCTTTATTATATTTGAATGCAGTTTGCTAGTGTTGAGGGGTCAAAAATTCTTATCTGGGAGGAGTCAGAATTTATAGCTAAAAATCAAAGAACATTCACAGTTTAGGGATTACTTTGCATTCCTCCTCCCCAATACCTCTCTTCCCACCATAAATACCATAGGCTATCTCTCTCATTCTTAGCTATTTGGACTTGACTGGGTAGTATCACTTTGGGTATATGACTTATGTAGAATTATAGCAGTATTCCCTTTCATGGGTTTGGTAATAGGAAGAACTTCAAGTCTAGACCGTAGGATCTGCTTCAGGTTGTGTACTTATATAAAACTGATTTTACCATCTTTGTCAGGGTAATAACCAAAAGATTATTGTTATAAGAGAGATAATATGAAAAGACAGGCAAATGAATATAAATTAAGACTGAACCAAAGCAGGAGTTACATCAAAGGTGGACCCTGGCATGTTACAGATCTTTCAGTACAGGTCCATGATAGTTTTAGAATAAAGACTACTTGGGGCCAATAGAGGTCAACACACCCAGGTACAGTGGCTCAGAGGAGTAGGAAAATTTCATGGTCTAATTATAGCAGATAAGACTTCAGAACTTGAAAGATTCATGATTTTAACTGGGTGAGTACTCCATAAATGTGGATTACATTTTGTCTATGTCTTAATATATTATCTTCATGACTGTTAACTTTAAAAAACACAGAACTATTAAATAGTCATAAAACCACTCTTTAAATCAAGGGAAAGGCTGATTAGGGCTACCTGGCCTCTTTGGCAGAGCTGCGCCTTGTGTCCAAGAATTGAACACTGCTTTGCTCTGCTCCCTGACCCTCCTGGGAGTGACAGCACGCTAGATGAAGACTCCAAGGAACAAAGGAAATTGGGGAACTTATATACCATTTGGGAAGATCCAGGGGCTGGGAGAGATGATTGACTTTATACTGACAGGATACAATCAAGCTAGAGAAAGGAATCATAGCTAGAGGCTAGGGTGTAGGGGAAGGGGATGCTTACACAGTGGGTACTAAAGGATGGTCCCCGCCCAACTGTGTCTTCCTGGGAAGGGTCTCTGATAGGATGGGCAAGACTACCTAAGACAAAAGGGTATTTAGCATTTACCCTGGGGTCCATTATTCAGTCTGCAACTACTAGCCTGAGATTCCCTTCAGGGTGGATTCTCAGGGGAATGGGGAACAAGCACAAACTTTGGGGGTCTCCAACCTACAAGCTATTTCTAAACTTGGGGTTCATCATATCTCACTAAGCCACAAGTTTGGGGTCTCTAGATTCCATGTCGACATGACATATAATGGTCTTAAAATTCATCAATTAGTAGTCAGTGTTCTGGTGAATGAATCAGCTATTTGTGTTTTTAGGCAACCTAATATGTTATTATTATCCTACTTATTCAGATAGTCTAGTCATGTCATTTTATCTTTCTATTCTGTGTCCATGTGTGTTGTTATTCTTACCTTGACCTTTTCCTGTCTTTTGATGGATAATAGGGATGAGCTAATGCTAATGCAATGAGGTTACTTTCTATGGAGATCAAATTTTGGGATATACAGTGGGAGGATTGGTCACAGGAGTAGCCATAATAGTGTCAATGACATGGAATCTATAAACCCCCAAACTTTTAGCCTAGTGAGATCTGATCACTCCCCCAATCTAATTAGCTTGAAGGTGAAAACTTCAAGTTTGACCATCCTAGAGAGTTTCTCCCTAAGGGAAAGTCCAATTTTAGAGTCTCAGACTAACAATAGACCTTAAAGTATTTTAAGTAGAGCTGGCTAATCCAATTAGGCATTAAGTATCTCTTTTGTCCCAAAGGTTTCTCCCCTTAGGCCAAAGTCCTTTACCAAGGTAGCCCAGCCTTCTGGCTGGGTCATTCTCTTTTGTGTCCATTGTAAAGCATCAGCCTCTCACTGTTATTCCTGTCTGGAACTCCTCATTTTCTTCCCTACCATTGTAAAGCCAATCAACTATCCTCTTTCTTCCTCAGTCCCCAGTTCCCCTAAAAGGGTATGTAAGCTTCCCAATTTTAATGGCTCTTTGGAGTTTTCATCTAAACAGTGACACTACTAGGGGTCAGTATCTAGCTAGAGCAACCAGAGACTCTACAAGGATTTATAGCACACATCCTCTGCCAGGAGGCCTAATAATGCACTCACTCCTTTTTCCTCAATTAAAAAGTGATTTTTATGACTATTTAATAGTTCTGTGTTTTTTTCAATTTAACAGTAGTAACAAAGAGGATTCAGATGCAAGGATTTTGTAGAGGTAGAATAGGCATGACACAGCAAGGGACTGAATGAGAAGCTTGAGGGAGATGAAAAAGTTAAAAAAGTCTTAGAAGTTTCAAGCCCAGGTGAACTGATGAATAAAGACAATACAGAAAAAAAATGGGGTGTTGGGAGGAAGGATGAGTTTTGAAAATAGGATTGATTTTCATTTTGGAAATGTGGAATCTGGGGAATTGGTGTGACTTTCTGATAGTGATGTCCAAATGACTATAAAATAGGAGAATAGAGTTCGAAGGAGAGATGAAGACTGGAGGTATAAATTTAGTAGTAATTTGCTGAAAAAAGTGATAATTCAAGCTACATTAGGTGAGGAGAACTCCAAGGGAGATAGAGTAAGAAGAAAGTTAATTATAAGACTAAGTAACCCAACTTTATGGCCTCTAATAAATTTATTCTTAGATGTCAGGGAACTCAAATTACAGAAAATTTAGACATTATACTTCAAGGTATCCTTTCAACTACATTTAGTAAAAGAAAAACAAGAAGAATAACAAAACCCAGGCATTTATTATAGACATAAATGCAAACTTGAATGAATTTCCATCATTTTGACATATGAAACAACAAAGGAAGAATATCTTATGATTTACTAGAATTACCTTTCTCTATCTTGATATTCCAGCACTGAAGAGTGACATCATAGACTTTTTCCAAAGGTCTTTCCTAATTCACTAACAATTTTTAATATCCCTCCAATCAGTTTTTATTTATTTTACATTTATTCTAAATTAACTTATTGTGAATATATGATATTTTCTCTCTAAGATTCAAGATCATTGAAGGCAGAGCTACTTTCACTTTTGGATTTGTCCCACTAGTACTTAGCACAGTAGTGTTCATAGATCAATTGATTGATGCCTCAGGAAGTATCAATTCCAGGCTATTGCGATGATGATATAATAATCTAAGACAAGTGCCAGAATTTCTATGGCTTGGTTCCATTCTATGAAGTATACTAGATTCTAATCTCATTCATAATCTACTTCACCAGATATCATTAAAGGAGAGAAGACAGACTCATATTGCCTAAGCTACTCTCTAGGAAACTTCTAGGAGAAACAAATGTTTCTTTAATGTCCCACAATTATAAAAGTTCCAAAGATACTTAAAATATTTCCAGGGAATTACTTGGAAAGTACATCAAAATTTTGAAAAAGAAAGAGCTAGTTATATCAACAATGACTGGTATTTAAACAATACTTGAAGATTTTCAAACAGGATAGATAGATGAAAGAGACAAATATCAGTATATGATAATGAGATTACATATATGTATAAGATTAAATACATGCACTTGTGTATATATGTATATGTACATGTATGTATGTGTGTGTGTGCACACATAATTCTAGACCTTAAGATCTGCTTTAGGTCGTGTGATGATTATTTAACATTGAATTCACATCTTTGTCAGGGTAGTTACCAAAATTAGTGGTGTAAGAGTTAATATAAAAAGATAGATGATTGAGTATAAATGTATGGCAGCTAAGAGGGAATTGGTAGAGCACTGAACTTGGAGTCAGGAAGATACATCTTCATGAGTTCAAATCTGGCCTCAGGCACTTATTAGCTATGACCCAGAATGAGTCACTTCAACCATTTTTCTCAGTTCCTCAAATGTAAAATGAAGAAATGAGATGAGAAAATTAGAAAATGGTAAACCACCTTTGCCAAGAAAACCTCAGATGATGTCTTAAAGAGCCAGATACAATTGAAAGGACTCAAGAAAAGCAAAAATATGCATATGTGTTTGTATATACATATTTTTATTGTATAAATGTGTGTGTATAAAATTTCATTTGGACCTGTGAACCACATTGTATGGTGGCTCAGACAAGTATTGTTAACCCCATTTTATAGATAAGGAACCTGAATTTCAGAGAAGTTGGGTGTCTTTTCCTATAATCATAGAGATAATAAGAATGGATTTAAGCCCAAATCTTTCTGACACCACATTTCTTGCTCCATACATTATACTGGCTCTCATTTTATCATTGCAAAACTGATTCTTTTTTTCACTTTAATTTCATTACTTAAAATACAATCACCTATGTTTAGCTGAATAATAAAAAAATAGAAATCCCTTTGTTTTCCATCTGTAGAATCTTCTCTTATCTATATACTTTCTGAAGATCATCAGGTTCATATTAAAGCAAAAAATTATTCTATAGCTATCAAATCCTTCTCCAGGAAAAAAAAATTAATGAGAAGATACTTTACTGATATGCATTACTGATGAGAATTTGTGTCTATCCATATATCACAATATATCATAATGACATATTCTCATCTGCTTTGAACCATATAGCTGGGTCATATTATTTTAGTTGCAATAGAATTGTGAAGTCAGATTAGCCTTTGTATAAAGACGGCAATATTGTTCTTCAGATTTATCCCACTCCTCTATGATTTCACCATAGTCCATTTTGCCTGAGGTAGGGGAAATGGTTATTTTTTTCTTATATCAAAGACAGATGGCAGTTGTGTGTAGTAATAATACACAACGGATAGTGAGTAATGCCAAGGAAAATATTATATGGGTTAATAGCAAGATTGCTTACAGGGAGGGAATTACACAGAGAATCAGTGAAATGTTTGAGAAACTGGGTCAGCATTGTTTAGAAGAGATGTGATGAAGCATGAGCTCATGATATTACAGTGTATGCTGATAGGAGTTGTGCCGGGATAAATGCTATAATAATTGCTCCAATGTTAAACATGCTAAAAATTGACAGGAATAACATTTTTAAAATATCATATGATGAAGAGTTTGTCCAGTATACAAAAGAAATACATCTGAAATTTCGCTTAAAGGAGATTAATAATAAAGTATAAAATATGAAGAGGAATTCATTTTTTAAATTTATATATTTTATTATTATTTCATTATCATCATTATTAACAGGAGGGAGGTACTGAGTTATCACTAAAATCTGCAGAAAGAACAATTCACCTGAAGAATATTTTAAATAAAACTGATTAGGTATAAAATAATAAGAATGAGACATTATAACTATGACTTGATTTCCTGTAGTGCATTAGATTAAACATTTCTTTATCTTATACCATCTCATGAATCCCTCACAACAACATCTGAATTTGGTGGTGTTTTACAGAGGAGGGGACCATAGGTTGATACTATTACATCATCTGCTCAAAATCAATCATGTGATATGTGGCAAAGCTGGGACTTGAATGTAATATTTTAGACTAAATCCAATGTTCCTTCAACTTTCATATAAAATCAACAAGATAACATGAAAGAGAATCCATTCTGGGGAACGTCACTTAATGACAGTCAAAATGTTCAAAAAGACAGAATGGTGTTCAACCCAAGGAGGGAAAGAGTAAACATTGCCTTAATTTGTAATTAAAGGAAGAATCAGGGAAGTCTTTAGGAAGCACATGTTCTGAACAATGGAGAGGGCATTTCATCTGGTGCTCTGGAAATTCCATAAGTAATTTAATATGTTTTCTTTCTCTCCACTCAGCTTTGAGAAAATTACTTAAACTTTTTGTATCATAATGTCATCTTTAATAAAACTGTAATAACTCCTGCCTTATAGAATTGCTATGAAGGACACTTGCTGAGTGAATTTGAGAGTCTGTTCAGATTGTGCTTATGTGATGCCAGAACAACAGGTTGATTTAGTCATTTTAATAAAAAACTTGTCAATTCAGCGGGGGAAATATCAGTCAAGTAAGTTCTTTGATCTTGTGTCACCAGAAAAAAGAAGCTGACTGAAATTGTTCACTTTTCATCTAACTGTGCTGTCATTGGGTAGTTATACTCCATGACTAATATGATTGTGTAAACTTGGGTGAATAACTATAAGGTCTAAAGGTCACACATGATGCAATATTCATTGAATGTCAACAAATTAACATATTATAACTGTGCTAATTCAAGTAATGAACAATAAGATCATCTAGGAGGAAAAGGTAGCTGCAGAAAGTAAGCAACATGACATAGATAGAAAAGCTATGGGGTTTTGTTGGGGTACCACTGTATATAAACAAATTCCAACCATTTACAACTAGAGTCATGTTCATATGACCAACTCATCTCCTTTTCAAGATATGTTATTGATATTGTACCATTTCTCACAAATCATTTATTGTAAGTAAAGTGATATGGCCTCTTGTATTCAAAAATATATATTTTCATACTTTTTAAATTTATAATTTCATTTTATTCAAGATTATGTTGGTCCATCATCACTGTAAGAATTTGGGTGATAACAAGAAGGGCTCCTATGGTAGAGAGAAATATATTACCATTTAACAAGTTACATAAATTTTCAAATGTAGCCCATTTTGGTCTCTTTCTCCTGTTTCATTGTGGATCTAGTTAATTATTCACTGATAATGCCTATTCAATACAGTTTTTCTTTTGTCTATCCAGTTATGCATTCAAATGTATGTATAAAGATAAAACTAATGTACTAATGAGCAACTGTGTTTTTCATTCACTTTTTCCATGTGAAAAGTTATGACAATCTCTTTCCTATTTATGTATATTTCAGTGAGGAGTAATTTCAGTTTTCCAGGTCTTTTATGTAATGAATGTAATTACAGATATTGCCATTAATGATTGTATAAGGAAAGAACAATATATAGAATTTAAATCTCCAGCTAGGGCTGGTGAATAAATGAGATCCAGAGGCTTTCTTCATGCCTATGTCAAAGAAAATAATATAAAGGACCAGTGCTTGTGTGCCATTGTCAAGTGAGCCCACATTTTGGGAAGTTCTTGGTACAAAGCATAGGAATGTATACCTAGGTGAAATCTCCAACGAGAGTGATGCAGATCAGTTCTGGCGAACAACTTTCCTCTTTTTATTTTGCGTGTGTCATTGTTTTGAGAAGGTTGAGAAGTCAGGTTACTTTCCAATGTGTCTGTGTCTTTTGGCTATATGAGTGAATCTGTGTCTGAGTTTGGTCTTCCTTAGGATCTTAGACATTAAGCACCTACCTCAAAGATGGGATTTGAAAGCTGGTAATGTCACAACAGACTTGGACTTAGGACTAAGTATCTTATTCTTTGACACTGAACTCAAATCTCTATCCCTAAGGAGACTGCTCAGTGGTGAGCATCAAATTTTAATAGTCATCTATGAATAGAAGCATTTGTAGAACCTCCCTAGCAATAGAGGATCCTGCTCTCCTTCTTACAGTGCACAGGATATATTTTATCCAACACTGGGGAGCACCTTAGGTGAGCACAGGTTTTCCTGTTTCACACCTGGCTTAATGTCAGTACTCAGCATATCATTGAACAAAGTTATCTCTGTAGTCACATCTGGTACAGTCATTACAATTTGGATGTGTTTGTGGGGTAGACATCTTATTTAAAAATATTCTATTTCTGACTGGAAATAACTTATTTCCATGCAAAGAAAGGGTCTTGCCTATGTACATTCCACAGCCTTATCACCTTGAGGAGCTCCAGTCTGGGGTGGGAGGAGGGAGGAATTCTTTTTAAAAGTAGCTTTTTATCCTCTTTTTGCCACATACTTTAATTTTGCTTGCTTTTTTCTCATTGCCAAAAGTCTTCCTTAAAAATTTTTTAACAATCCTTCTTCTATTACATGGTGATGGTTCAGGATATTTATGTGAATGAAAACCAAGTTTGGAAAAATGTGAGGACTTGAATCAGTGGGGAATAATAAAAACTCAATGTTTCTTGTATTATTATTTGAAAAATAGTGCTTGGGGGAAAAACTCTCTACACAGATCTCTGACTCCAGAAATAACAATCATGTCATCAAATTGGACCTTATAAGTAATGAGCTTTGATTTTTTTTCTTCATTCCTTCAGGTATTACTTAAATAATCTTCTGCTTCTATAGCCAAATAATGACTTCAAATCATTTCAAGAACACAAAATCACTGTTTGAATTCACATAGACTAAAGGTAGCATTGTTTGTTGCTTGCCTGAGACATACAAATATTTGAATTATTAACCCTATATCTCCTTGGTTTAACCTTTAAGGAGAGCTATTTTGACATGCTTCCCTGAAAAAATAAAAACTCAATCTTTGTTTTGCGCTCTCTCTCTCTCTCTCTCTCTCTCTCTCTCTCTCTCTCTCTCTCTCTCTCTCTCTCTCTCTCTCTCTCTCTCTTTTATTTCCCTCTTA